>NC_092628.1:58892062-58958063 GCF_039555335.1 Amphiura filiformis
ATTATAATTTAGCATGAAGGACGCCTCCAAGGATATATCTTAACCAAACCTCTAGGTCTATAATAGCAAATATTCGTTTTGATCAATAAATTATTATTAGTCTGTTATAGAAAAGAAACATGTAAAAATACATTCTGTTGAAATTTTGTCAATCATTTTAAAGTTTTATGAATATTTGAATATTTGCTGAATTACAGTATAAATTAATAGGATTGCGGATTTGGGATTAATTGGCGATTGATGATTAATAGGGCAGAGTGAGACACCGCAGACAAAAACAGCTCAGTGGCTGACGGGTGCTGAAAGCATTATTTGTACTAAGGAAAACACTGAGAGGAAGGAATATCAATTAAAATATCCGTAGGTATCTTATTGCTTTTACACTGGGTCATTAACCCGATATAATCATTGGTTACATGAATTGTTAAAAGCATGACACGATGTTTTGAGACACTTATCACACTCTTTACGCTAGGGCACGGAAGTAATACCAACTCAATTAATGCTTGTCACCAAAATCTCATGTTTCAGGTCATTCTGAATTCGACTGAATCCGATATTATACAACATCCTATCACACTCAATACAAAACCTATAAAATAGAACATACCGTATCTGTAATAATTATGGCCTTTTACAAATGTCTCATTTTCCTCTTTATACATAGTTATAATGTCTTAAAAGAGCGTATCATCATGCATTGTTATATTCTGAAAATGCGTAGTAAAGAGAGTGTAAGGATATGCGTAGTAAAGAGAATGTAAGGATATGCGTAGTAAAGAGAGAGTAAGGATATGCGTAGTAAAGAGAGCGTAAGGATATGCGTAGTAAAGAAAGCGTAAGGATATGCGCAGTAAAGAGGCCTAAGGATATGCGTAGTAAAGAGAGCGTAAGGATATGCATACGCAAATGGTTAGGGTGCGTGCCTCAGTGGTCTCAAGTTCAATTCCTGACGGTATCAACTTGCTGAGATAAAGATGTGTCAAATGCCTTCCCTAATCAAAAGAACCGACATCGCATGGTGATGATACACTAACATGTTGATTTATAATTTAATGATTTATGTTCATTCCTGAGGAAATATCTACAAAATGGGTATTTGATCAACAAACTACTCTTATTCTATATAAGAAAATTCCGTTTTGCTCCTTAATTACTGCTCTCATTACCATCATTTGTGAGGTCAGGTGCATAGTGTTAAGATTTTACAACGCTTCATCTGAAAAAATGACCTGTATAAATCTGTTTCACTGAAACTATGTTTCCTACTTTTTCTTCCTTACATATTTTCATAATTTGTGAACTCTTATCATGCTCTTACTCAAAAATTCGTCTCTTATGACACATTGACATGCAACTGTGCAATTGGCTACAGGGAATACTATTTGATAAAATATTCTAGTACTGCAACATTTTTACAATGATTCGAACAGATACAAAATGAAGAGGCTCAACCAGCTGAAAATACACCCTGAAGCAGGGAGATTGTGAGTTTAAGACGATTTGTATGTACCATAGGTTTATTTGCCTCTTCCTTTATGTAATTTTCTTTTACCTGTACTATGTGTAGTATATGGTACATGTTGTCAATGCCTACAGGATAAGAGGAGCAGTTTGACCAAACTGAATGACACATTGGTTGTATGATTGAATCGGGTGGAAAATACCTGTCATTCAGAAACTTGTTGTAAATGAAGGCTTCATATAGGTTATCCAACTCATGCCCTGTGTGGGTGGGTGTATCATTGTGAGTGTTTACTTTTAATCATTTTAGTGGTCAGTTATGAAGTTTTGCCCTATGTTGAGGTTGAGGTTGTCGAATAATTAAATGGCGTAATACTTGTAAGGGCACTTGGAGCAAGAAATATCTTTGCTATTAAGTTCAGTGGTATGTTCGGGTTTCTGTGAACATCGGCATAAAACACAAGTTAAAGGTTATCAAGGAGAAGTTTACGCATCATTTTAACCATGTTAACCAAGGTCATCTGTTTTGATATATGTTTCTCAATCAGTTCATAATCCTTTTTCTTGGTAAGAAGGTAATATATCTAATGAATACAATTGTTGAGTGATGGTATAGTACAGACTGGTATGTCTTCATGCGCGTAGACAATGGTTCCACGACTATTTCGAGTCATTTGGTGGTATACGCGAATGTTTCAACGTCCTGTGCATGTGCACTATGTCTGATCGCGCTAGCTTCCTTCCTTGTACGCTTGCGCTACTTTCAGTTCGTTAACGCACCTTTATCGTCGAAATGGGGCTAAGATCTACATTCAGCAATATGGTTTCATTACTGCTGATTAAGACCATAGCATAAAATCATGTTAAATGTTATTATGGAGAAGTTTACGCGTCATTTTCACCTCAAACTAAGATATTCTTTGATTCAAGGTCATCTGTTTTGATATGTGTATCTCATTCAGTTTATAATCCTTTTCTTGGTCAGAAGGTAATATTTCTAATGAATACAACTGTTGAGTGATGGTAAAGTACTATACAATTTACCCAATTCAAATCGAAGTTATTGTGTAGTTATTGTGTTTTACATTTTACAACTTTTTACTCCCTGCACTAAAAGAAAATACCAGGCAATATATGAAAAGAAAAATAGTAATTAGGAATTGTGTCTATTCATTGTTGTAATGTCATCCTCCGGGTAATTTGTGCTTCAACCTGCTACCATTTGTAATTAATATTTACCATATTATCATGTATTGTGGTAAAGGAAAGAAAACACAAAATTGAAAGCAAGCAATAGATTTGTGGCTCCTCAACTCCCCCTACTAATTCTAACTTATCCACTCCATTTATTTCCCCACAAAACAGCTCATTACAACATTAACATGATTGTACCAATAATAGCAGTAAAATTGAAATGAACTTGAAGCAGTCTTAGCAAGAATTTATTTAACACTTCTTACATTCGCATTAATTACGCAGAGTTCTTGACTTTCACACACATACGGTAGTATAGATTACAAGACCTTGTATTGCTAATTGAATATATACTGCAGTCATATAGGATTTTTTTTAATCATAAAGTGGTATCACATTAATACTAATATTTTAATTAGTTAAATTGATAATTCCCTCAAGGATATGTAATCATATTTTGATTACGGCAGATGTTCATATATATGCAAAATAAACCGGTAATATTTACCATCAAACATTTTTTCAAAGAATAGTTATCACAGTATGTCATATAATTAGTTATTTCATATTCTCCCTTTCGATATATAGGTAACATTGTCGTATCATTCAGAATGCTGATGTTCACGTAACTATCCGTGAGCGTAATTATTCAAAGCTACTTGATTTTCACCGTCTGTAAAAATTGAATTAAAAGGAAATGTATGAGTATTACAGCTATTATTGGTATCCGCATTCTGATTTTGAGGTGAT
The DNA here is from genome assembly GCF_039555335.1 of Amphiura filiformis. Classification (NCBI taxonomy): domain Eukaryota; kingdom Metazoa; phylum Echinodermata; class Ophiuroidea; order Amphilepidida; family Amphiuridae; genus Amphiura; species Amphiura filiformis. The sequence goes on from NC_092628.1 coordinate 58,895,471, forward strand.
CTTTTTTAATATTGAGATTTACCCACACACAAAGCGTAGGTTGCAATGTTTGACTTGTTTAATTGCACGGTCGAAGTGATTTTACCATTGGTCTTGTATACTCTAATCACATTAAGGCAATGATTTTACTAAATGTCATGAACCTAAACATACCAACTGCCTGACAACACCTATTACCAAATAACATTAAAAGCTTACCATGCAAGATAACATGGCTGCTCTAATACCTTTAATAAGGGTTATATAAATGTTCTGTCAATCTCGGCATGTACCATTCATGATAAATATCATTATTTTAACATTACAAATGACGATATTCCACGCCACGCGTCAGTATAGTTCATATTCCATCCGATATGAGTTGGACCAATAGTGTGATTTAGAAAACTGCAAAATTAAACTATTGGATTTATCAATGGACAGAACTTGTACCTCTGTTCATCCGTGAATGAATAGCTTACACGTGTTAACAATTCAACTGCTATAATATAAACTTAATTGCATCGTGTTCCAATAAAACTTTGACCTTAAAGTGAGGTATTTTTGTGTAAATCGCTTTGACAACTTCCTTTGGATTCTATACTGAATTATTATCTTTGTTTGGTATTCGTTAACGTTTTTTTAATTTTCATGAGTGCGTTTGATATTATTTTGTTAATGCACAGAGGATTATTAACATAACATGCGTATTTCTGCGTACAGCACAGTAATTAATGGCTGGTTTAGTATTATGGTAGGTAGGTGAACACTTTTCCGGCTACTAAATGAGGATTATATAGTGTGATTTGTTGACGTTCAAATGACAATACTTGAAGTTTCTGTAAAAAAGATTTTTGAACAATCAATTTGAGCTAAAGTACTAGTATGTGTCTGATCTGTCCATTGGTTCCAAACTAAATGCCAATAGTTTTCATATGACGTCAATAAATGTCAGCGTGATTGTGATCTATACTAACTATAAACAAACCAATTACCACACTGGATTTTGGGGATAAAAATACAAACATGCAACTTTCATGGGATTATTCGTCGAAAGAAATCCATTTTTGTAATTTAATTTAAGTTTCTATGTTGTGCCTTGCCTCATGGTGAAGGTTGTTTATGTCTTCATGCGCGTAGACAATGGTTCTGCGATTATTTCGAGTCATTTGGTGGTATACGCGAATATTTCAACGTCCTGTGCATGTACCTATGTCTGAGCGCGCTAGCTTCATTCCTTGTACGCTTGCTACTTTCATTTCGTTAATGAACTTATCGTCGATCCCAAATGGGCTAAGATGTACCTTCAGCAATATGGTTTCATTACTTCTGATTAAGACCATAGGGTTAGTTAAGCTTAAACATATTATCTCAGTATGCAGAAACTGTTTACGTTAATGTCATAACCCAATCAGAAATCATGATTCCTTTCTCTCGTTTTCATCTTATATCATGTATATATTTCAGACAAAGATCAGACATGACTGCTCTATCCATTTAGGTTTATAAAATAGGTTTTTTCAGTAACTTCCCCTTGCATATGGAGCGCAACATGAAGCGTCTAGTGTAGCGTAAATAAAACGAGGGAAATTGCCAAAGTTGGAAGGGCAGGTGACACGATTCAAATGGGTCGATACCGAACCGTAATTCATGCTTGTTTTCTATCTCACACTTCGCTTCAATGCACTTTTTCCATTTCTGGTGCTATACCTAAAACCAGACGCAATATAAACTGTTAAAATTTAATGACGCGACCTGCTTATAATTAAATTTAAAAGTGGATACTTTAACATATTTTTATGTATTTACCAGACTGTGATAACCGTGTATAGTTATATTACTTTGTAGAACATGTGACGGAGTACATATTACAATTGTTACGATCAGTGGTGTCATTTGTTGGATGAAAGAATTAACCGAATTCCTTATTTCGTATCTAAAATTAGAAACCCTGTGTATCCAGCAATAGTTTGCGTTTAACGAAAATAATCATTACGAGAATCGGATTATTGCACTTGTGCAGTGTTAAAAAACACCTCGTGTATATGTGATCAGCTTTTTACAATGTATGACAAGTGAAATGTTTGAAAATAAGTAGAATGGAAATAATTAAATCTCATCCCCGTCATTTATATATATTGTTGGTTTGTTTATGAAAGGCAAGAGTTACGTACCCACAATTCCACGCGGGATAATAATGGGCCCGGGGCTCTGGACGAGGTATGAGTACATGCGCGTGTAGCTAGACGTTATTGGATCTATGAGCGTCAGACGGGGAGGTTGGCTACGGTGAGAGTAAATCACACATAGGCAGAAATCAATACTGCATCAAGCTGGCTTCGTCATAAAAGATGGCAAAGTAGGGTCTCAGTGCCATTTCACTGGTGCGCACTATGTAAAGTTATCACTTGGGAGGCAGTTATGCGTTTAGAAGTTACGCCACAACAAGTTGTGCCAAATGGCACAGCGATTAACTGGTATCTTCATGTATCAACTGATTTGGAAAATACAACGGAGTTTCCTTTCAATAGCAGTGTTACAAGTTATGAGAATTTTAACGTCACTGATGATATTCTTATTGGAACCAAACTTACCACAGTAGAAAGGGTTATTATAGGAACAGTTTTAGGACTTTGCATACTCTTTTCCATTGCTGGAAATGTTCTTGTTTGTGCTGCTGTTGCTACAGAAGAGAAACTTCGTAAAACTGGAAACTCATTTATTGTGTCTTTAGCTGCTGCCGATCTGGGTGTCTCAATCATAGTTATGACTTTTTCAGTCGCCAATGAAATACTTGGCTATTGGATTTTTGCTCCAGAATTTTGTAGCGTCTGGATCTCTTTTGATGTACTTTTTAGTACGGCTTCCATATTGAATCTGTGCGCGATTAGTTGTGACCGATATCTCCATATCAAAAAGCCATTTTCGTACTACCGGTGGATTACCAATAAACGAGCCATAGCTGTGATTATTATTGTCTGGGTCTTATCTGCATTGATTTCTTTTTTACCAATTCAATTAAAACTCCATGAGGGTTTCGGTTCTGCCGAAGAAGCAGAAGAGGAAACTCCAGAACCAACTTATATTGGCGCTAACAATGTTTATGTATGTACAATGGAGCTGAATCCAGTTTATGCCGTTATGTCTTCTTTGGTAAGCTTTTTTATTCCATGTTTTGTGATGCTTGCTATCTACTCTCAAATATTTCTCGCTGTTCGAGAGCGAGTCAAAAATGCAAGGAAAGGCCGTTTAGGAAATTCTGAAAATGGAGAGTTTTCATGTCATGGTAATCAGCAAGCAACTGATCACAAAGCTGCTGTAACATTAGGAATTATAATGGGTGTATTTTTATTCTGCTGGGCTCCGTTTTTTACCCTGAATGTCGTGTCCCCTCTATGCAAAAGATGTATTGTGCCTCCTGCAGTTTACAGCACTCTGACTTGGCTCGGTTATTTCAACAGTGTGTTAAATCCCATTATATACAGTATCTTTAACAGAGACTTCAGAGTTGCATTCCAAAGATTACTCGGTTATCACGTCATTACCAGATGTTGTAGGAGAGATTCATCAAAGTTGTTAAACAATTACAGTACAGTAGCCTCAACAACTACCCCTACTACCGCCACTACACCTACTTCCATGGCAAAGAGTAACAGTGATTCAAGTGTAGGATATATGAATGGAAGAAGAATTAACAGACCTAGTGATACCACATTGGAATTTATAATTGATCGCGTCACTACTTGTTGAATTGAAATTGACCAAAGGAGTTACACTTCGTGTTTATTGATTTTGAATTGTCTATTAATTCGTAAAATAAGAACATGTATTTTAATTACAATATGTTTGTGTGCAACTTAAATTAAAAGATTTAATGAAATATGCGTCCTTGATGGGATATATATGTGATATGATATGATATGATTCAATCTGAAAATCGCATGTATTTGCTATTATTCCAGTTTGCCAGTTCCCCGGTCCAAATCTTGAACCAAATTCATTGGGCTTTATATTTAAGTAGAGTAATTCGCTGTGCTTTACACCTCAAGGCAATCAGGAAACTTCGAATAGCATACTGAAAAATATTTCAGCTTTGTGACATAGAAAAGCTATTTGAGACGATTGACCAAAATTCAGTTTTCAGGTTTTACTTAGTTATGTAGTAATGACATTGTCTAAGTTGGTGTGTAATTTAGTTATAATTTAAAATATCAGATACATGCATTTAGCAATGCTTCAACTTTATTTTATATCAAAGTGAAATCAAATGTACAGAATTTGAATATGATATGAAAACAATAACGTTAAGTGCATCTTGAATAGACTTCTATTGTTAACAAAACCATCACAAATAATTTGGTTAAGTTTTAATTATACATTACAACTAAATGGTAAAATGTTTAGACCGAGTAAAATGCTCTTACAAGACCAAAGATATTAATTTCCTCATTGATGTATGTCATCTTTTACTCTTATATATACGTTGCGATTAAATCAGTCACGTGTGTGACCAAAGTTTTTCCCTTGGCGACCAATAAAATACACATTTTACTCACCAGCTTTCAACATTTTTGCCACAGATAGCTATAATAGCCACACGTAAATTACCAATGAATTACATCACGTATAGAATTTCAGAATTTTTATGTTACTTTGCCTACATCTGGCATTGCTTCATGTTTTCATAATTCAATAAACATATACCAAATTATTGCGGGTACATTTTATGTCATAAATTATTATTCTACAGAAAAGTCAACGGACCATGATATGGATAGAGTCCACAGCAAGCATATCTGAATTCCATTGCGCAATCTATAATTATTAAATAACAAATTCATTGTTAACATAGAAATTTATATGTATACAGTAAAATATCAGCATTGTGATGTTTCCTGAGGTATACTATTGGTTTGGCAGAATAACACTAAATTAATAGTCACTTTATTTTTACCTTATTTATCCAATGACACGTAGTGAATTTTGTAACAATGAAATCAGGACTCATGAGGTAAAAGTGACTAAAAAGACAAAATGTTATGTTAATCATTTCAAAAAACCAGAAAGAGGTTTGCACCTTATTGAAACCATCATACATGTAGAAAGCTTAATATTCTGGAAGTCGTTTTTTTTCTTTCTTTTTTTATTGCTCGGTGGTGAAGGTCAAATTATTAGGAAATTGCTGGCGACTAACCTTGTTTCCTTAGTCGCCAGTAGAAACCATCCTTAACTGTGTGCATCCCTGCCTTAAGGTAAGGGTTGTAAACTTATATTTCATATATTGCAAAAAAACATGATTTTAATTTGAGCGTATTATCTTTGGATAAGCATAAAATCTTATTAAAAGGATTGCTATGAGCTCCTCGATAAATAATATGGTATGAGAGTGTGCTAAAATTGAGCAATTTGCCATTTAGGGTTCGACTTGATCGCTACGTTTCAAACCTTACCCAAGTTTAAGGATTTGTTTTATTGTTGGCTATATTACTCCTTATTTTGCTGATATAAATTAAATTTATTTTTGGTTAATTGAATATGAACCTGTCAGTCAATAACCATATGTATATATATTGATTATTAATTGTATATGTTTAATTGTTCGAACATTCAATAAACATACTATATATGACAGTCACAGACAGTTTTGGGTTCTTCTGGTTTACCACTGATTTTAAACCTTTATTCCCACTTATCTTTAATGTGATTGATGATTGAGGTTTCTGTGATTGAAATCAATGGAAGAATATTGTATTTCTTAACTAAAGAGTAATACATGTAGTATTGCATTTTTCTAAAGTTTAGTTAAGCAGTCATGATTTAAAACGAGGACACCTATCTATTCGTGTCTGCAGTCAATGAAAGCACCTGCAGACAGCAATCTGTATCGAATAAACGTGTATTTTGCCATTGTATCAATATCACATATTGAATACCTTTGTTACGTTATTGATGTAATTAGCATGTTCTCAATAACAGCAACAGCTGGTAAATTAACACTTTAAACATGCAACGTGTGGTGGCGATGACCTTGTAAATTCATAACGAGTGATACTTTACCATTTTTTTTTATCAAACAAGTTACTGATATTTGTCAAGCACCTAAAAGCATCCTTTACGGTACGTGTAAGGAAACAATAACATAAGGTTGCATGTTTCAGTACGGTGTGTGATTTCTATATTAGTAGAGGGCCCAGGGTGCAAGGCATTTGAAGCTGCAATAATGAGGAACCATGTACAAGTTAAGCCATTTGATCTGACAGCTGCTTGGGTGCTGAGTTCAAATCTGCTGCATGACTAAAATCCCCAGACTGGGCGAAAAAAGCTTTAAAGGGGCATTCCGTGATTTTGTGTCATTTTTTTTAATAATAGAGAAGACACATTGGGATATATTATGTCATGATATATTTGACTCCTATTTCCAGAACTACAAGAACCACAAGAACTACTTAGCAACGTTTCAATTGTTGCAATAGAAATATATTGAACATTCTACTCTATCATACACCTAATTAATTAATTTATTTCAATTAGGTAATACTAGTAGTACGTCTAACTGATTCAAACATTCTCAGCCTACTACTCAAAAGGTTCAAGTTTTACGATTCCGCATTGCTATCTTATAGTGAATGCTGGTTGTTGGTTGTCATGTCATGTGGAGTATTCCATACCATGTCAGCATTTTGTTGTTTTCATTAATACGACAAAATCAATATTCCCGCATGTTTCTGAACATGAGATGTCGTTCAGAATTCTATGTTTATGAAAACATACGTGACAATTCGCTGTAGAAGTGACGTAATAATCGGATTAACTACCATAGCAATAGAAGAATACAATTGACCGCGCTGCACTACAAGCAGATTGCGCTAATCACCTGTGTATGTCAGCAAACATAGATTGAATACAATACCGCTCTTTTCAAAGATATTTATCTTACAGGTGCGAGTGATCAGCCTTTCTTTGACATCTATGGTTCAATGCATAGGTACCGCGTGAACGTTGTAGTGCAGGGCGATATATTCACAAATGCATTCCTCTATTGCTATGGTAGTTAATCAGATTAATTTCGTCACTTCTATGGATTATAGATTGACTGACATAGCTTAGACTCGAGCTTAAATGACTCCAAATTAGAAAACGGGATATTCGGAATTACGAACTTTCGGGATTGGGATCATTATGCGCAATTCGGAATTCAGCAACTTAGACAAAATAGACCTGGTAACCCATTTCAAAACAATAATGTGCTTTATGTACTATTTCAGAATTTGACAAGCAGGTCAATCTAGTATCATAACCTGATCTGCTTGGAGGGATATGGACTGTTATACATGTAGCAACAAGTTGATATTTTCACTAATAAATCAAATGTACACCTATTATTACACCTATTATTGATTGTTGAGGAAAGAATGTCTAATATCAAGTTTAAAACCAAAAATTTTAATACTCTTAAGGGCTGGGGTATGAACGTTTGGACAGTATTTATTGTGGGACATTAGAGCACATCAGACATATCGAATTGCATTCTGAATACGAAGAATGTCATTCTGATATCAAATAATTTTGATTTTTTGAAATTCGCAATTTAATACACATTTTATGGCAAATCATTAAAATTGATATTTTTGATATTTAACAGTACTTGAAGTAAACTTTATAAATCTGATGATTTATACTTAAAGTGTATGTAGGTGGGATGAAAAGCCGACGATCAATTGAAAATTTTGACCTTTCGTATTGAAGATATGGATTTTTTTCCCAAAACACCCAAAAAATTAGGTCTTTTGGGAAAAATCCATATCTTCAATATGAAAGGTCAAAATTTTCAATTGACCGTCGGCTTTTTCCTCCCTGCTACATACACTTTAAGAATATGTCATTAGATTTATATAATTAACTTCGAGGACTGTTATATATCAAAAATTTGAAAAATATCAAATTTGTATGATTTGTCATAAAATTTGTATTATATTGCGATTTTCAAAAATGAAAATTATTTGATATCAGAAAGACATGCTTCGTATTCAGAATGCAATTCTGATAGGTCTGAGGTGCTCTCATGTCCCACAAAAAATACTGTCGAAACGCAATAAACGCTCATTTTAGATCCCTTAAAAGAGTATTAAAATTTCTGGTTTTAAACTTGATATTAGACATTTGAGCACATTACCTCTGCAAACCTCTATAGACTGGAAAATAGCACCACAACATTTGCACCCCACCAGGATTAACCCAAAGTAACGTTGTTAGATACCTTAGATGGTCCCCAAACACTATCTAGACGTTCCCAAACTATACTTTGTTCTTGACACCTTGAGATGAGAGAATTACTTTGGCATGGGTCTTTAAAACAATTTGAGCCAGTTTCAAATTTGACCCAAATTTGACCTTTACTTGACCCCTACGCGCTTGTGACCATTAATTGACACATTATGTTGGAAACATCTTTAATGTATTTTGGACCATCTAAGGAGCCTAAAAAGTATGTTGGGATAGTACTTGGGTACAAAGGCGTTGATGCTAGCTCTGTACTGGCAAGCTTACTCTGTAAACTTACAGTGCTTTATAATGTTATTTTGAATAATTTTAATTATTCAAAATAACATTATAAAACACTGTAAGTTAAAAAATTTCTGACTATTTAATTGAGCAAATTACAACATCTTATTTGTTTGTACAGACTTGATTGTTTGAATGTATTTTTTCTACTTATTTCTACTTATACGATAGAAAGGGCAGTTAAAACAATTAGCGATTATTAATTGATCGTTGTCTGGTAAACAATACCAGATGTATCGACATTTTCATACCTTCCAGCAATGTATATGACACTTTTGTATTTACCTATAGCTATAATAAATGTGATGTATTGTCCAGATAAAAATGTGTGACCAAATTTAATACCAATTGTTAATGCTATATGCTTTGTCCGAGTTGAAATTTAACAAAACCACTGTGCAACAATATGCCAATTAACCACGCGCGTAATTGTTGATAGCTTATTCAATCAAATAAAGAAAATACTTTCTGTGAATAGAAAGAAACAAGAAGCACGCAGTAAAAATGGAGTGAATTACTTCGTACTTTAGATAGGCAGGGTATATCATACTTGCTAACAAGGACCATTACTATAGGTCAATGTACAAATAAGACTTGCAATATGCGACGGGATTAAAGAAAATGAGTCGTAGGTCACAGAAAATTATAAACAAAAGAAATGGTCAAATTATCTTGTATTTCATTGTTTTCCTTAAATAGTTCTGTTTCAGGAACTAAAACGCCACTTCTGATGGACTTTTATTTAAATATATTATCACCAATAAATTAAACAAAAATGTTAAATGAAAAATGAAAATTCATTCTGTGACATAAATGTCTCATTTTGTTTATCAAGTCACATATTATCATTTTGATACTTGTAGTAAGTAAGGTGAACATAAGTATATCTTCCTTTAATAAGAACATTAGCCACCTTACCTTAAATATATTTGCCCTTAAGGGGGTACTACACCCCTGGCCAATTTTGTGCCTATTTTTGCATTCTCAAATATTATAGCATATTGGTGACAAGTAAGATATGTATATTATAGGGGCAATGACTACAGCTATTGCACTGAAAATTCAGCAACTCAAGGCAAGTAGTTATTGATTTATTGATAAAATATTGGTTTTCCCTCATTTTTGACTGTAACTCCACAACATTTGTCTGTGCTGAAATAAAATTTCCAGTGCAGTAGTTGTAGTCCTTTCCCCTATAATACATATCTTACTTGACACCAATGCGCTATGATTTTTGAGAAAAATGCAAAAAAAAAAGGCATAAAATTGGGCAGGGGTGTAGTACCCCCTTAACAATATCATGGATTGTAATGAGACAATCTCTTGTCATGTTCACCTCACTATTTCAGATAATGATTAGGTTGACTGAAACAATATTTATATTATGGGTACTAAGTAATCCTTTATATTGAGCAAATCAATATGCGTATGTGATAACAATTTACATAATCGTATGTGTATATTTAAGTTCATTAATTCCATTTACATTAATTTTGGTCTAAATTCTTACATTACAGGGTGTATCAAAATGATTGGTACCCATCAATTTTGATGTTTATTGAAAAGCCTACCTCTTCCAAAAACAACAGTGGATACTCTTGAAATGTCCAGAATGCATAGTTTACAATTAATCTACAAATGATTTGGATCTGGTGTTGATTTTTTATGTATCAGGCGCTCATCCATTATCAATGGAAACTGACGGGTAAGAATCATTTTGATACACCCTGTAGACCATTCATCTCCAATCTCATTAGTTATTTTATATAAGTTTATGAATTCTTTTAACTGTGTTATTAGTTAAGATAAATTATTTTCTTTGCGTTTGATTTAAATGTGTTGAATGTTTTTGTGAACTATTTATACAATAAATAACAATTTGATATGATAATGAATAAAATTGCACTGTTTCAGGTATTTTAAAACAATAGAACATGTGCTTTAAATTTCGTTGTATTTTTACATTACTTTTCACGCCTTTAAACGACCAACTTTAATATCACCATGGTGTACGTAGTCTATACTCAGTGTTGATAAAGCGGCCCTTGAAATATTTTCAGAGATAGTCTATGGGCTACTCTTACTTTGATTATTCTTAGTATCATCAGTGTTAAGATACAGATGTTGATGAGCAGCCGTCACCATATAATGCCAATGCTCGTACGATAATACTTGTGAGGAACACCTCTTCATGAATTCCGTTGAATGTGTCTCAGTCTTATAGGGGTCATAGGCCTTGGCCTACTTCTTGCATGTTAATTATATTTAGAAGAGTACAGTGGAAGCTTCACACGTGTTATCTGATGGGCCCCGAGACTAATCAGGTAAGCTCTTATATATAATTAAATGCAATTTCTGTTGGATTTCTTCTCCTGTCGATCTTTTTCATATTAGTCGAGTCTTTACATGAAACTAACATGCTTTTGCGAGTCAATTTTGAAATAGGTATCTTCGTAATGAATTCACCAAGTTGCTTTGTAAACTGTCATTTTATAATTGCTATTGAAATGTTTCTAATTGCCTTGAAGTACAATTAGCATGTAATAGCCTACGGGCTGTTCGTAAGAGTTCAATAGTCACAATGACCTTACATGTTATTTCCCGAAAAAGACTGAATCTTGCCTGGGGATAGACGATGATTTCTAAGAACTAGCTGTAAGATGTGATGAAAATATTTATTTCATTTAATTAAGGGAAGGGGAAAATTAAAGGGTAAGGTAAAACATTAAACATCTTCCTATAGAATTCGCGGAAGGCTAACAATGATGGTAAATTGTGTTTGGGACCAAATTTACACTTCCGTTATCTGCATTCATGATTTATACACTTGATTCTCGTAGAGTACGGTACTTTGATTAAAAACAAAAATAGTGGGGAGTTAGGTACATATCATGTAAGCCATCTTAATACTTTAAAGAAATTCCCGCCGTCTTGAGGGCATCTGGTAAAGCATTTGGTTCAATTAAGTGTATCTCTCTTGTATTAGCACTCAGGATCCAAAGTGATGTTGTTACTAACGATGTTTTCATCTTAGTGGTTAGATTTGATGTAATCATTCCATTATTTGAATTAGGAATTTTATCAATAAAAATTCGAATTATGATCATGTATAATATAGACAAAGGGTATATTCTTAAGGGCGTCAAGACAATTTATTAGAGTTTATGCATTGTGCAATTCCTATAATCACGTGGCACAAAATATTTATGAAGGAATTGTTTTTTCTTAAATCTCAACCCGCAGATAATGCTGATTATATAGTAAGGCCAAAAATTATCCGTACAAGTAAACAAAAATCGGAACCCATCGTTTTAAGATCAAATTTAAAACGTATACGGTAAAATACATTGAGAATAGTTCAAACCAACCCAGTAATCTGCCAATGGCTCTTGAGATGTGTCTCAAGATTTTGAAGTGCATGTTATTCAGTAGTTTGCGAGTTAACTCGTACAGCAATGTGCAAAGTCTTGAAATAAATAACTAATGTAGCCATGCATACAAATTACCTCAAATGTACGGTATAATATCCTCTTTGTCACCACATCTGTTAGTTCGGTCCAGTGAAGTCTAACTTGCTGTAAATTTAACGCCAAGATCATCGTATTTAGAGCATATACCTGCGGTTTATTTAATTTACGGACAATTTTATCCATTAGACTTTGAATTTTATTAACTTTACTCTGTCAACTTAAGAAACGCCTTGATGGATGGGGCTCAGAATATGAATCTTAAAACCATAAGAAATTGAATTATTGTAAGCTTTTGGTAAAATATTTAGCATAAGAATTATTCATGGGAAAGATTTTGTTTTGCTGAACTATTCCCTAAAGACATCTCAGCCAACCAATTAAAACACTATGAAAGATAAATAAGAATACACATTCTAATGGGATACGCAGACATCCCTAGTTTGCAAAAATGGCATAATGACGTCCTAGCATTTGGGTTCGTAAGTACTTTACTACCATTACCTACAAAATGGATATAACAGTAAACATTAATGCGACACAAAATACCCTAACTGAATTAATGGTTATTAGGTTTTCCTATTCACCTTATAGAGTACTATTTGATACATAAATGGATAACAGTCATGGAGGCAATCTTGTTATTTTAGTAACTCGAGGAAATTAATAACGTGAACAAACGTAATATTGATAAATAGCGTGGAATCTGATGTGGAACCAAAGTTTGCATATGTTGCATTTCCCGCCAAGTGAATTAGTTTTTCAAATCAAAAACTGATGTACATACATAATATGCTCATATAGACGGTAAATATGACTTATTGCCCGTTCTTTCTGTTGTGATTATTTGGCTGCATTACACCTTGTGTTGGGGTGGGTTTGCGTTGGTGATTGTAGATGGATGTTGTCGAGAGTAATAATAATAATAAGAAGAAGAAGAAGAAGAAGAAGAAGAAGAAGAAGAAGAAGAAGAAGAAGAAGAAGAAGAAGAAGAAGAAGAAGAAGAAGAAGAAGAAGAAGAAGAAGAAGAATAAGAATAATTAAATAATAATAATAATAATAATAATAATAATAATAATAATAATAATAATAATAATAATAATAACACTAACATTAACAATAATAATATAATAATAATTTTAATGAATTGATAAATTAAATTTTATAAAATCTAGCTATACCAGACAGCTTGGTGCTATAATTACCTTACGCTACATACACCAACACAAAAGACAAGAGCATTATAACACATCCGCATCCGATCAATAGGATAGTTTCTAAAGATTTAATATAATTGTATCCCACAATGATATTCTAATGACATTATACATATTACAAAAACAAAATATCGTTGTATTATCTGGAATGTTTGAATATTTATAAATATTTTATACTTTTATAACGGACCTCAAAGGGAATTGATTTATCAATGAATAACTGTTTAAAGAAGCTCATGGCATGTGACAAATCAAATTTGTCCTATTAACTTGAAGTATACGAAGCTGTTCATACTCGTATGTAAGTAACAATGTGGGCGTAAGAATAGACAGAGAGCAGATGGAATAAACACAGAACGATCACGAAAATATCCGAAAATAAAGTACTCTCTATACTGAATAATTCTCCAAACTATTACAATAATTCAATACTTCCCACGTAAAATATAACAAAATTATCTTTAGAATAAGTTTTTCCAATCGCTGGTTGCGCTAAAAGAATATTCCATATTGATCAAGATGAAAGTGAATAAACCAAAAGAGAAAAAGATGCAATGATTTGGCTTAGAAATGCTTCGATAAGAGTAATATATCTTAATATCTTAGCTTTGGATCTATTTTTTGTTTTTCTTGACTAAAGCGCTGTTTTTTTTCAAATGCCGGGTGCTTTGAAAGAATAATTTAATTGAACCTCAATCAAGGCATATGATTCCAATTTACCTAAAATTCACAATAACAGGCTCTGTTATTTACTAAAACACCGAAAACGTTATCAGCAAATAGAGCTATTTTTGGAGCAAAACTTAAGTCTGTGATTTATTGTTTCAGTCTTGCAGTTTCGAAATGAAAACGATCCAAACTCCACATCACTTTACCCTCGCGTATAGCTCCAAATGCCTTATAAGATTGGCTCTTTTATCATGTGTATTACTTCTGAAGAAATTCGGCTGACTAAGCTAGCACTGTATCTAATAACTTGCTTTTATAATCCTTGCTGCTTATCTGTAAATATAAGCTTTACCTTAAAGATATGAAGTGAATCGGAAAGTACTTCAAACCTCTGTCTGCATACCCATTTTTAAAGCAACTATAAAATCAACTAAAACAAATTCAATTCAATTTCAGTTCGTATCACAAATTCTTGTAAGAGAAATGCAGGTAATCACAAATGTGTTGTCGACAAAATTCAACTTAACTCAGAAAATTTGATTTGATTGACATTGTATCGCTTTCAAAATGGACTTTTGATACGGCTAATAATTTTCTATTGGAATATTCATAGATAGGTTACGACCCTTCAGAGTATCATTTATCAACTATAGGTTGCTGACCGCTCTTTAAGCAAACTATCACTTCCCGGTCTGCTATCTTTAGATTTATGTTTAGTTGATTTAATAACAAAAAGATAAAGACTTGCCATGACTTTCTAGCGTTAATCCAATTACTGATTCATTCTGCATATAACAGGCAAACAAACACACATAACGCAGATGTGCAACTCCTCAAATAAGCGGTTCTTATTATCCCTTGTAGCACAGAGATGTGAGTGCACACATCTAAATACAAAATAAATATTTAAAAGTACCAACATTTTATAATTTTACTTTCTAATGACTATTATTCGAATCTACATGATTAACACAATCAAAAAAGTACAAACATGTCAAGTACAAATGCAGCGGTTCATAAGATAACTCTTTTAAAAATTAAAAAAATCACAGCATCGCGATTTCAATTACTGGGGAAATTTATATAGCAAGGCTTTGTATGGAAGTCCCTTAGTCAATGTAGATATTATTAATTCAAGCCTTAAGATATTTCTAGTATCTATCGGCACAGGTAACTTGTTACCAGATTGATAAATTTGTTTCATTTTGAATGTACGTGTACAGCATTTTTTACACCAACATAATTTTCATCAGTCAACTTTGTGCATACTTTTTTAGACTATGTTACTTCAGAGTCGAAATGTGTTAGGAATACAGAGTACTGTTTATAGCTTGTTTGAGTTTATTAGGATTAGAAGCTTACATTAAGATTATCGAAGGACAAGCGGGTACTGTAGTGAAGTGAAAACTTGATTAATATTTCAATCCTTCCTGCAAAGAGCTGTTAAACTGAACTCAATTTTTATCTAATGAACTTCATTCGTTTTTGTATACTAACATTTACTCTACATTTTGAGAAGCTCTACCTTCTTTTGTCGATTTGTTTAACGAAAAGATATGAAGTAGCATCCTAATCATAGGATATTTCTGGTCAATCAATTTAATTGAATGCTCTGATGAATATTTGAATTGGCCAACTTCTCCACAGACAGAAGCTTATATTTTTGATGTGAAAACTTGATTAATATTTCAATCCTTCCTGCAAAGAGCTGTTAAACTGAACTCAATTTTTATCTAATGAACTTCATTCGTTTTTGTATACTAACATTTACTCTACATTTTGATAAGCTCTACCTTCTTTTGTCGATTTGTTTAACGAAAAGATATGAAGTAGCATCCTAATCATAGGATATTTCTGGTCAATCAATTTAATTGAATGCTCTGATGAATATTTGAATTGGCCAACTTCTCCACAGACAGAAGCTTATATTTTTGACGTGAAAGCCGCAGTGCAGACCATAGACTGTATAACAAATCTATGTGCAGACTCATTTGACAAAGTATGTTGTGCTTAATTCTGAAAAACGGATTAAGCCACGCATATCTCTTAGTTTCGTATAGATTAATGGCAATTTTATATGCATGTGTGAAACCTTTTTACTCTCAGAACCATTTACTAACATGACAAATTAATTTATTAATAAATAACGACATTTTGAACCTGTCGTATTAAATTTACAATTTTGAGTATGTTTACAGGTACGTAATTACAGAATTTGAGCACTTTTAAGTACACACAATTCTGTAATTACCTGTTGTGCATTAACCTAAAAGTTAATTATAAACTTCAGGAAAAATATAGCACTATAAAATAAGACCTTATAAATATATGCAGAAAATTCTCATCTGTCTTTTACGTCAATGTTGAATAAGTGGCACTCTCACCAAATTTAATAGAAAAAATATTTAATAACACAGTGTTTACAGTGGTATCAGGATGATTGTATGTCACCGTCCAAACACGCATTACGTAACAATAGAGCGCAATATGTTGCAACTCCAAATTCATGGTATAACTGCATCAAATTCGTTGTGCCACAGCATTTATATAACATCTTGGTTCTTATCTTAGTTGTGCATTAAAAATCTCCTTGATATTATAGTTTATATAATAAAAATTATATTATATGTTCTTCGATAATTTATATTCGATTTAATGATTAAACCTAATTATATGCAGAAAATACTCATCTGTTTTTTACGTCAATGTTGAATAAGTGGTACTCTCGCCAAATTAAATAGACCAAATATTTAATAACATAGTGTTCACAGTGGTATAAGGGTGGTTGTATATTAATATGTTACCGTCCAAACACGCATTACGTAACCATTGAGCGCAATATGTGCAACTCCAGGTTCATGGTATTTTAACTGCATCAAATCCGTTGTGCAACATCTTTTATATAATATCTTGGTTCTTAACTAAGTGCATTGAAAATCTCATTGCTATTCTAGTTTATATAATTACGTTATATGTTTTTCAATAATGAATCTTTGAATTGGCCAACTTCACCACAGACAGAACCTTTTGACGTAAAAGCCGCAGTGCAGACCAGTAAGACCACAGACTGTATAACAAATCTATGTGCAGACTCTTTTTTAATACATTTGACAAAGTATGTTGTGTTAAATTCTGAAAAAAAAACGGATTAAGTGACGCACATCTCTTAGATTCGTATAGATTAATGGCAATTTTATATGCATGTGTGAAAACTTTTTACTCTCAGAACCATTTATTAACATGACAAATGAATTTATTGATAAATAACGACATTTTGAACCTTCCGTATTAAATTTACAATTTTGAGTATGCTTACAGGTATTTACAGCATTTTAAGAACCCAAAATTCTTTAATTACCTGTCGTGCATTAACTTAAAAGTTAATTATAAACTTCAGGAAAAATATAACAATATAAAATAAGACCTTATAGATATATGCAGAAAATACTCATCTGTTTTTTACGTCAATGTTGAAAAAGTGGCACTCTCACCAAATTTAATAGCCCAAATATTTAACAACATAGTGTTTACAATAATATCAGGATGCTTGTATAGCAATATGTTACCATTCAAACACACATTACGTAACAATAGACCGTAATATGTTGCAACTCCAAATTCATGGTAACTGCATCAAATCCGTTGTGCCACAGCATTTATATAACATCTTGGTTCTTATCTTAATTGTGCATTACAAATCTCCTTGCTATTATAGTTTATACAATAAAAATTATATTATATGTTCTGCGATAATTTATATTCGATTTAATGATTAAACCTAATTATATGCAGAAAATACTCATCTGTTTTTTACGTCAATGTTGAAAAAGTGGCACTCTCAGCAAATTAAATAGACCAAATATTTAATAACATAATGTTCACAGTGGTATAAGGGTGGTTGTATATTAATATGTTACCGTCCAAACACGCAT
Organism: Amphiura filiformis; assembly: GCF_039555335.1. Classification (NCBI taxonomy): domain Eukaryota; kingdom Metazoa; phylum Echinodermata; class Ophiuroidea; order Amphilepidida; family Amphiuridae; genus Amphiura; species Amphiura filiformis. Next base: position 58,913,297 of record NC_092628.1, read on the forward strand.
TACGTAACCATTGAGCGCAATATGCGCAACTCCAGATTCATGATATTTTAACTGCATCAAATCCGTTGTGCAACATCTTTTATATAATATCTTGGTTCTTAACTTAGTTGTGCATTGAAAATCTCATTGCTATTCTAGTTTATATAATTACGTTATATGTTTTTCAATAATGAATCTTTGAATTGGCCAACTTCACCACAGACAGAACCTTTTGACGTAAAAGCCGCAGTGCAGACCAGTAAGACCACAGACTGTATAACAAATCTATGTGCAGACTCTTTTTTAATACATTTGACAAAGTATGTTGTGTTAAATTCTGAAAAACGGATTAAGCGACGCACATCTCTTAGATTCGTATAGATTAATGGCAATTTTATATGCATGTGTGAAACCTTTTTACTCTCAGAACCATTTACAACATGACAAATTTATTGATAAATAACGACATTTTGAACCTGTCGTATTAAATTTACAATTTTGAGTATGCTTACAGGTATTTACAGCATTTTAAGAACCCAAAATTCTTTAATTACCTGTCGTGCATTAACTTAAAAGTTAATTATAAACTTCAGGAAAAATATAAAAATAAGACCTTATAGATATATGCAGAAAATACTCATCAGTTTTTGACGTCAATGTTGAAAAAGTGGCACTCTCACCAAATTGAATAGCCCAAATATTTAATAACATAGTGTTTACAATAATATCAGGATGGTTGTTTAGCAATATGTTACCATTCAAACACACATTACGTAACAATAGACCGTAATATGTTGCAACTCCAAATTCATGGTAACTGCATCAAATCCGTTGTGCCACATCATTTATATAACATCTTGGTTCTTATTTTAGTTGTGCATTAAAAATCTCCTTGCTATTCTAGTTTATATAATAAAAATTATATTATATGTTCTTCGATAGTTTATATTCGATTTAATGATTAAACCTAATAGATATATGCAGAAAATACTCATCTGTTTTTTACGTCAATGTTGAATAAGTGGCACTCTCACCAAATTAAATAGACCAAATATTTAATAACATAGTGTTCACAGTGGTATAAGGGTGGTTGTATATTATATGTCACCGTCCAAACACGCATTACGTAACAATAGAGCGCAATATGTGCAACTCCAGATTCATGATATTTTAACTGCATCAAATCCGTTGTGCAACAGCATTTATATAATATCTTGGTTCTTAACTTAGCTGTGCATTGAAAATCTCATTGCTATTCTAGTTTATATAATTACATTATATGTTTTTCAATAATGAATCTTTGAATTGGCCAACTTCACCACAGACAGAACCTTTTGACGTAAAAGCCGCAGTGAAGACCAGTGAGACCACAGACTGTATAACAAATCTATGTGCAGACTCTTTTTTAATACATTTGACAAAGTATGTTGTGTTAAATTCTGAAAAACGGATTAAGCGACGCACATCTCTTAGATTCGTATAGATTAATGGCAATTTTATATGCATGTGTGAAACCTTTTTACTCTCAGAACCATTTACAACATGACAAGTGAATTTATTGATAAATAACGACATTTTGAACCTGTCGTATTAAATTTACAATTTTGAGTATGCTTACAGGTAATTACAGAATTTTGAACACTTTTAAGAACTCAAAATTCTGTAATTACCTGTTGTGCATTAACTTAATAGTTATTTATAAACTTCAGGAAAAATATAACAATATAAAATAAGACCTTATAGATATATGCAGAAAATTCTCATCTGTATTTTTACGTCAATGTTGAATAAGTGGTATTCTTAAACACTTGAGAACGTTCCTGCAATCTTATTGGTTCTTACCCGTGTGATATGACACGATATCACACGGGCCAGCGCGTGTGCATCGACGCGATACGCGTACTCGCTATTTGAACCAATCAGAGGCGAGTAGCAACAACGAGACTGATCGATTTTAAGCCCCAGGTAATTCCTTGCAAAATGTAGAATTTAATATGATTAAAATTTGTAATACTTATATGATATTTTCATTTGAATTGAAGTGTTAAATAATGAGAATAAAGGTATTGTTTTTAGCCGCTGTCGTGCATCTATCGTCTCATATAACACGGGCGACACATTATTTTTGGCGTAAAACAACTCGGCTTCGCCTCATTGTTTTACTTAAAATAATGATGTCGCCCGTGTTATATGAGACGATAGATGCACGACAGCGGCTAAAAACAATACCTTTATTCTCTAACTCTCACACAATTTAATAGGCCAAATATTTAATAACTAATAGTGTTCACAGTGGTATCAGGATGCTTGAATAGCAATATGTTACCGTCCAAACACGCAGTACGTAACAATAGAGCGCAATATGTTGCAACTTCAAATTCATGCTATAACTGCTCAAATCCGTTGTTCCACAGCATCTATATAACATCTTGGTTCTTATCTTAGTTGTGCATTCCAAATCTCCTTGCTGTTTTAGTTTATGATAAAAAATTATATTATTTATGTTCTTCAATTATTTATTTTCGATTTAATGATTATACCTAATTTCACGTTTTCTGAAAATTGGATCTGTCTTCTATATATTAAAATATTCCCAATGGAAATGATAAATATTACATTGTATATGCGTATGAATTCACTTTAGGGTGCTTTTGTGCAATAAAAGTGGTCTTATGTTATATATAGAATATGTAACATAAAACCTCATCCTTTGATAAGCCCAACATGCTAACATAACCTAGTTCGTTGTGATATAAGTTAGGGCATAAACACAGACCCTTATTACGGTATAGTGAATAAGGCAGGTGTGGGTGGGCCTGTAGTATTCATAAAATGCAATGTTAAACATGTTGTTACCTGAAACTACTAGATGGACTCGTGTTGTGATTGAATCAGTTGTGCCATTGGACATCCGTACATTTCTAGCTGAAGTGACATATGAAAAAAAGAAAAACAAATGTTGATAATCGTATTTAGAATACATACTATAGAGATGAAAACATTTCATGAGTAAAGGTCACATTATTTGGGAATAGATTGACATATTTATTCTAATAAGAATTATACATAACAAGTATAGAGTTTTACCAAGAATTTGAATAAAAATTTTGTATTTTTACACATGTTACTTCATTGTAGTGTTTCTTTGTTTTGCAGAAAGGAATATTAAACTTGTGCTTAATTATACCACGCTTGTACTCTTCAACTTACTATACATCAATGATGTTTCAATGATGGGAAACACATTTGGCGAATTAGTGTAAATTAAAAATGCTGTAATTTATAAATAGTAAATTAATGTTGAACAATATTAAATCGAATAACTGTTGCTTCTCACAAATGTACACGATAAAGCAACAGCTCTACAAAAAAACATCGCACGATTTCATCTGTAATCGATTTACACAATTCAATACATATGACCTTGAACATTTCAGGATATATACTGTCTACTTGAATACCTTGCTGACAAATTAATCATTTCATTTGCTTAGATTTATTTATACATGTATATCTAAATACTTCAAAGACGACAAATCGGACTTAAGATGTGACACCGCTTAATCTAGTTATTCTACATCTCACATTCAATGTTTTACCTTATACATGCCTCTGAACTAACCTTATATAAGTTGATGTCCCATATGCAGGTGTCAGGTTTAATTACATCATAATAGTCATGTCTTAAATCAAATCAATGTCCAAATTTGAAATCGACAAATATTCAAATGAACACCAACATGCACAGTATTGCTTCTGCTATTCTTGAGCATTTTGAGATATATTTGGAGAAAATATTAAAATTAGTCGAACGGGTTTTTTGAAGGAAGGACATAGCTGCATACAAGGAATCAGTGTCCGGGAACAGGCAATGTCACTGTCATATAACAAACCATTTACGAGGTCCATACCACTCATGGTCGAGCATCTCTTTTCCTCTCGTATTCATGTTTTAAAGCTGATAGTGAGGTGGTGAGGAGGATATTGCAGCTGAGACAGACCTGTTGATTTATTCTTAATTATTTACAGAGGAAATTTCAGCAGTATTTACGAGTCGCACGAGTATATTTAGCAGTATCAAATGACAAATGAAACAATAAAAAGCAGTAAATAGATGCTGCTATACCCACAGATAAAATATCACGAATAAATAAGCATAGCATGATAAAATGTACGATAATAACAGGGAAAAAAGAAAAAAGAAAGGTCAGCAAAAGACAAAGAAACAGGGCAAAAACAAAGTACAGACGAAATGGAGTCTACTGAAAATAAGGATGTAAAAGAAAAGGAGAGAGTTAAATGAACAAGACAGGAAAAGGAAGGAGATCATTGGAAAGGATAGGAAAGGAAACACTTGAAGGAAAATGAGAAGAGAAGACGAGTTTAGAAATGGTGAGTTAAGATAAGTGATGCTTAAGTGAGTTTCACAATGGTGTTAATATACCACGCGTTTTGAATGGCAGATTGGAGTGGATTTCAAGTAATGGTCATGGTAGCGAATGCGGCTTGCGGAAAATGGTGTACGTGGTGCAGTGGGTGATGAAAGAGGTGAAAATGTCGTATCATGTGACCATGAGTATTGCTATCCAGGTAGGTAACAACTTATCACCATGGCCCTTCTTTTTGCCCGGAGTTTGTACTTAATGTAAAAAAACTAGGAATTATAAATGGCTGCATATTACCGTATGCTCTTTTCGTTAAACAGTAAACAACTATAATCAAGAGCATTATTGTTATTGCACCCAAAAGTCGCGAATGCCAAGTGCCAAATTACACATTCGTTTTCCTGCACACAAATGAATGTGTTACTATCACCTGATATTTACGCTCATTCTGATGGGTACTGGCATTAATTAATGTTACTGCAGCTTGACACATCTTAACCCAATCATGTCAATAATTTTACAGTCTTCAATTCATATTGGCAGCTATTTTGTGCATGGTTCAATCACGGCAGCTATTTAATGTCTATTACCACATGAGGCAGCAGCATCAATTATTATATCTGACAAATTATAATAAAATAAAGTATCAACACGTTTATCCATCTAAAAGCTTTTGGTATATTTCCTACCTTTTGTCACCTCTTCTACAGATCATTTTAGTAGGTTTTATTAATATGAACAGTATTGATTGACATTCATTCCGTGCTTTGCCTCTCTTTCCAGACAAAGCATCTTATGCAATTAGAGGTTAATTTTCTATTTATATTTATATAGTATACAAACTCAATCCATTATGAACCATTGGTTGCAAATTACAGGGTCATGAAATCCATTGCCCAAAGAACAGGTCCGTCGCAAAATTTTCAATTTGGTGCTGTAGCGACATTCTGGAGTGGTACCTGCCGAATCGATTAATTATGAGATGGACCTGACGTAAAGTAAACAAAAAAAGAGCCGCTAATTGACCGGGCCAACAGTGAATATCTTCTATTTTGTTGGAAAAAACACGTGTAATAGGATATTCGTTAATTACTTTGATATGAAGGTGTTTTAGCAAGGATGACCTGAGCTTGGAAAAATTGATGTTACTGTTGCTAAAGTAACTGATATGTAATGCTTTTACGTGCTGGCCATAGGCTTCAACGTTAAAAAAAAAGCCAATTTTTGAGATATTTTCTCAAACTATCAAGAATTATCTCAAGAACCACTGAACCAATATTGTTTGTACTCATATTAATGCGTAGTTCGTGCTGATTCCAAATATGGTGATGAAAATGTACAATTTTGAATCATTTTCCAAAGAAATTTGGAACTTCTGATCTGCAGTCAGTCGATACTCGTGTGCAGAGGGTTAAGGATGGTAAACACGAAAAGATATACACTTCGATGTAGAGGTGTGTGGGTGAAAGGGGTGTCCTTGAAAACTCGTTACTCTGAAATGAAGATGTTTGTTTTTGGCAAAGTTGTCCGGAGCATTATGCTGCTCTCACGAACATACACAACGAGCGTTAGGACCGACGAAAACTGGCTGTGTAGGCAGGCCCGTAACCAGTATTTATTTTGGGTGGGGGCTGATTTTGAAAAAGTGGACCTTTTATAAAAATTTGGACCTTTTTGGACTAGGGGGCGGATTATGAAAAACTGGACTTTTTTCCCCAAATGTTGACCTTTTTTGATCAAAAAGCATCAAATGACAAAATGAAACAATAAAAAACAGTAACTAGATGCTGCAATACCCACAGATGAAATATCACAGAGAAATGAGCATAGCATGATCAAAAAGGAATAAAATAGGTGTGACTTTTTGGGTCAAAAGGGTGATTTGTGCATGTGAAGGGGTGGGTGTGTGTTGTTGAAGTGTGGAGCGTGTTTGTTTTGAATTTATATAAGACTGCATAATGATAATGCCAGGTGGATAGCTTTAAAGGAGATATATTTTGCTGAAGGACACAGAGACGGGAAAGTCTACGCTGGTGTTACAATAACACAACTCTATTGTGCCATTATACAATTGGTATTAAAACAATAATGATCATGTAACTGGTCGATAGAGTTTGCAAGGACATGTGGGCTGCTAGCATTAATGTTCACTGAGGCACATAACCTGCATGTTTTCATACCATTACCTGCGATACCGCAAACATATGGTACAATAATAATAATGCGGATGCAGTACTGATATCATGAACTAGCAAATACATGTCTGTCTGCTGTGCCCTCGGGGACATAAGAAAGTGGTTGTGCTTCTTACTCTCATTTCTAAACTATTATTACGCATTCTTTGGTTAGTTTAATTACAAATGCAATTATTAATTTCTACAAACCTACACTATATAGTACAATGAGAAACATGCAATACCTGGTTTGCTATAATATATAATGAACAAATATATTATGCCTAGTCTGTTTTTCAATTATTTCAAATACAGCCTCTTCATATAAATATGATTGGGAAAGTAGGATAAGTTACGGTAACCGATAAATAATAATATAAATCTTGCACGATACGGCATTTTAAAGAATGCCTTAAAAAGATCCATTCCATTTTAAATACAGTCCCTCACACTTTTACAAACTCCAGAGTACGCAAAGATCATCATTCCTAAGATAACAGATGGGCTACTGCAGGTCATTTATATTATAAGAGGCAGACTACGCACATCGTAAGAAAGGTACTTGATGAGTTACTAGTTGTTATACGTTTACAAAGTGACTATGTCTGGAATTCCCATAAAGTTTTAGAAGAGGAATGGACTATACATAGCAAAGCCTACCAATGGGGTACGTTGTTAAAGAGGATTCTTACTGTGTATAAGATTGGAACTAAATACTTATGCAATCCAATCGTCAGAAAAACATCGTCAGGAAAGAAAAGCATAATGACCATAATGACCTTGTTTGAATTCAGGAAAACAGCGATAATATGCAAGCCAGCCTACGGTATGACATAACGAGGTTTCCTGAAACGAATACAAACCGGGCCCTACAATTGGCTATGGTCTCCTTGACTAGATCACCTGCCGTCTTGGGGGCCCTTTTGCCAAGTATGAAATCTTCCATGTGTATCCTGACAATGTGTAATAACGTACTGATTTACTTATTTGACGTTATTCTGTTTTCAGTGTTCCGTCATGGGATGTTAGGATGGTCCCAGACAAGTTCGTTTATGGTCCGCTTTACCTATATTTCATATAAGTCATTCCAATACTTTGACACCATTTTATACGCTTATAGTTAAAGGTAGATTAGGTAGGTAAAGTATTTAAATTGGACAACTGATTATACCAAAAAAACAATAAGCAACAACAATATTCAATAAACAGTACAACAACAAGATTAAACGAAAAAATATTATTATCATGTTTTCTTATCATGACACGTTTCAAATTGGCTATTGAAAATAACCGACTTTGCTCTATTCGAATAAATATACTAGCATTTGCACTAAGGTTTCCCAGTCTCATTTAGGTCCTTGTATACCATTAAGATACCTGGAGATATTTCCTGAAGCGCTTTGTTTGTGCTTATTTTGTTTTACAATAAACACTCCAGATTGTGTTGTAAAAAGAAAAAAAGACCTTTCACTCATTTGCTATGCTACTGTCACCTATCACATTACTACGGCAATAGTCTCGTGTCCCTTAACTCAACACCACATCTTGAATAAAGGCAATACACTTCCACATATGTTGACAGTTAGCGGCCTCCTCCTGCCCATATGTCCCGCATATTTGGCTTCACCTGAAAGCCAGACATTAAATGCCCGGTCGGGATCTTTAATATGTCATCCTTTAAACATTTTTTTGCTATAAAAGACACTTAAGATAAAATAGCTATTAAACGTATATAAATAAATAGTTACTATATCCTGTGACAACAGAGTATATAAGTAAATGATCTTTCTCTTCTAATTTCAGTAATACCTTCTGATCTGTGAAATGTTTTTGTGAAAGCATTAAAAGTGTTTAATGTCAATAAATTTATCATTTGTTTTGACCGTATTCCCACTTTGAATGTTTACATAGATATATTAGCAATGTGAATATGATCCAATTTAATAGAAGATAAAAGAACATATTTTGATGCGACTGTTTAATTGCTATTTGTGTCTGCGCACCTCGTTTCAATTCACAGGGCGTCTGTCTAATTTTAAAGGTAAGTATTTGTTGGGGCGCCGAGGGTGGTGGGGTGTATTTGTAAGGGTGCGGGAAGAGTGTGGGGTGTATTGGTTGGGATTCCAGGTGTGTATGACATGATATTGATGAGGCTAATTTATTTTGTGAGAGAATCCAAAGTCAGGAAAGTCAGCCTTGATGGCTAAATTGCAACAGGGTACAATAAACGCATATACTTGTTACGACAACATGCCTGGGGCAGGGGGTGTGTGGGGAGGGTCTGTGCGTTTGCTGGATACAGGGGTGTGTGTGGAGAAAGGATGTGGGGTGCGTTTGGGACAGAGATTGGGTTTTATTGCATGAGGAGGGGTGCGTATGTGAGTGTGCAAATAAGATTGCCCAAAATTGAGTTTTCATAAGATGTGCTAGTTTTTGTATTTAGCAACACACAGTATAATGTTTATAGACAATTTTGATGATAATTTCTACAAACCTACACTATATAGTACAATGAGAAACATGCAATACCTGGTTTGCTATAATATATAATGAACAAATATATTATGCCTAGTCTGTTTTTCAATTATTTCAAATACAGCCTCTTCATATAAATATGATTGGGAAAGTAGGATAAGTTACGGTAACCGATAAATAATAATATAAATCTTGCACGATACGGCATTTTTAAAGAATGCCTTAAAAAAGATCCATTCCATTTTAAATACAGTCCCTCACACTTTTACAAACTCCAGAGTACGCAAAGATCATCATTCCTAAGATAACAGATGGGCTACTGCAGGTCATTTATATTATAAGAGGCAGACTACGCACATCGTAAGAAAGGTACTTGATGAGTTACTAGTTGTTATACGTTTACAAAGTGACTATGTCTGGAATTCCCATAAAGTTTTAGAAGAGGAATGGACTATACATAGCAAAGCCTACCAATGGGGTACGTTGTTAAAGAGGATTCTTACTGTGTATAAAATACTTATGCAATCCAATCGTCAGAAAAACATCGTCAGGAAAGAAAAGCATAATGACCATAATGACCTTGTTTGAATTCAGGAAAACAGCGATAATATGCAAGCCAGCCTACGGTATGACATAACGAGGTTTTCTGAAACGAATACAAACCGGGCCCTACAATTGGCTATGGTCTCCTTGACTAGATCACCTGCCGTCTTGGGGGCCCTTTTGCCAAGTATGAAATCTTCCATGTGTATCCTGACAATGTGTAATAACGTACTGATTTACTTATTTGACGTTATTCTGTTTTCAGTATTCCGTCATGGGATGTTAGGATGGTCCCAGACAAGTTCGTTTATGGTCCGCTTTACCTATATTTCATATAAGTCATTCCAATACTTTGACACCATTTTATACGCTTATAGTTAAAGGTAGATTAGGTAGGTAAAGTATTTAAATTGGACAACTGCTTTTACCAAAAAAACAATAAGCAACAACAATATTCAATAAACAGTAAACAACAACAAGATTAAACGAAAAAATATTATTATCATGTTTTCTTATCATGTCATGTTTCAAATTGGCTATTGAAAATAACCGACTTTGCTCTATTCGAATAAATATACTAGCATTTGCACTAAGGTTTCCCAGTCTCATTTAGGTCCTTGTATACCATTAAGATACCTGGAGATATTTCCAATAAACACTCCAGATTTTTTTGTTTGTGCTGGAGATAGTGTTGTAAAAAGAAAAAAAGACCTTTCACTCATTGCTATGCTACTGTCACCTATCACATTACTACGGCAATAGTCTCGTGTCCCTTAACTCAACACCACATCTTGAATAAAGGCAATACACTTCCACATATGTTGACAGTTAGCGGCCTCCTCCTGCCCATATGTCCCGCATATTTGGCTTCACCTGAAAGCCAGACATTAAATGCCCGGTCGGGATCTTTAATATGTCATCCTTTAAACATTTTTTTTGCTATAAAAGACACTTAAGATAAAATAGCTATTAAACGTATATAAATAAATAGTTACTATATCCTGTGACAACAGAGTATATAAGTAAATGATCTTTCTCTTCTAATTTCAGTAATACCTTCTGATCTGTGAAATGTTTTTGTGAAAGCATTAAAAGTGTTTAATGTCAATAAATTTATCATTTGTTTTGACCGTATTCCCACTTTGAATGTTTACATAGATATATTAGCAATGTGAATATGATCCAATTTAATAGAAGATAAAAAGAACATATTTTGATGCGACTGTTTAATTGCTATTTGTGTCTGCGCACCTCGTTTCAATTCACAGGGCGTCTGTCTAATTTTAAAGGTAAGTATTTGTTGGGGCGCCGAGGGTGGTGGGGTGTATTTTTTGTAAGGGTGCGGGAAGAGTGTGGGGTGTATTGGTTGGGATTCCAGGTGTGTATGACATGATATTGATGAGGCTAATTTATTTTGTGAGAGAATCCAAAGTCAGGAAAGTCAGCCTTGATGGCTAAATTGCAACAGGGTACAATAAACGCATATACTTGTTACGACCACATGCCTGGGGCAGGGGGTGTGTGGGGAGGGTCTGTGCGTTTGCTGGATACAGGGGTGTGTGTGGAGAAGGATGTGGGGGTGCGTTTGGGACAGAGATTGGGTTTTATTGCATGAGGAGGGGTGCGTATGTGAGTGTGCAAATAAGATTGCCCAAAATTGAGTTTTCATAAGATGTGCTAGTTTTTGTATTTAGCAACACACAGTATAATGTTTATAGACAATTTTGATGATAATTTCTACTTACCTTTTTTTTAATCATTTTCCCCTACATATACGTCATTCATTTGTTGTTGATATTAGCACAAATTACTATACATACATGTTGGGCGACACAGTACCCCTCTTCTAACGTCTACGCACAGATGACAGGATGAGACGTGGTGATAGAGCAAGAAGATAAATAAGCGCAGTTTATTAACACATTTAACATTCATAACAAACAATAAAATCGCATGCATGTTGCAAAACTTGTAGTTTAGTAGCTCTAAAACGAGACATCTAGACACAAGTGTGGAATGAAGACAACCACACAGCAGCCTAAAGGTATTCACCTTTATACTATATCCAGTGTCTTATTAAAGCAATATTGTAAAATTTCCATAGAGAATATATTTTTTATTTTTCCCACAAAATATTAGTTTTTGCTGTTAGATATGTTCTCTTTAGATAATGAGCCGAACAAATGAGGTAAAACAAAGAAAAACAATTTAAGGTTGGTCTGAACCCTGGAATTATGGAAACTTTCGGGCCTAATAACTGCTAAATTGTTGGTCTAAAGTATATTAAAGTATATTATTTAGAATGGCAAAGACTTGATAAATTCATCTGTGAGTTCAACTCTGGGCCAAAATGCTAAATTTTGGAGAAAATCCCCCAAAACGGTTTTTTGGCCCAAAATTTATCGGTCAACGTAATATTTTTGAAAAACCAAAAATATTTTTAATTTGGGCAAAAATCAGGCTTTCGTTTGCCAGCAAACGCACCCCCCCCCCCCTCCCCACACTCACCCTGTCCCAGGCATGTGGGCTAATAAGTATGCGTTTATTGTACCCTGCTGCAATTTAGCCATGAAGGCCGATTTTCCTGACTTTGGATTCTCTCACAAAATAAATTAGCCTCATCAATATAATTTCATACACACCTGGCATCCCAACCTATACACCCCACACCTCCACCCCCACGCATACATATACACCCACACCACACTCGGCGCCCAAACAAACACTTACCTTTAAAATTAAACAGACGCCCTGTGAATTGAAACGAGGTGCGCAGACACAAATAGCAATTAAACAGTCGAATCAAAATGTTCTTTTTATCTTCTAATTGGATCATAAAAAAATTATTTTACATTGCTAATGTATCTATGAAAACATTCAAAGTGGGAATATGGTCAAAACAAATGATAAATTTAATGACATTATTGAACACTTTTAATGTTTTCACAAAAACATTTCACAGATCAGAAGGTATTACCGAAATTAGAAGGAAAAGATCGACGGTCCGTAAGATCCCACGGTCTTGCAGTCGAGATTCCACGATCAAACATTGTCAAATCAAAGATCTCTTGTATCATCTCAGCGCGCATGTGGAATGCTTTCCCAGCGCATATCCCTGCTACCAGACCTCGGACTAGCTTCAGCAATCAGCAAAAAGGTTGACAGCTATCTGGGCGCAAACCTGTCAGCAGTTTCTACAAGATGATAGTTTCATACTGTTACTGACAATATACTAATTTTATCAATTTTGTCATAAAAAAATATGATGACCATTGTGCGTATGATTTGTAAACTGTTGAGCGGCATAAGAAAAGATGCTTTCTTTATCACAGCCATCGGGCAACATAATTTGTATTCTTTTAATTAATGTTGACCTGTAACTACATTTTTCTTCCATGCGATCCGACATGTTTGCATCCGATTTCTGGAGGGTTTGTTAGCAAATCTCAACACGAGTTTTCCACGTGCGAATAAAAACTCGCATAATCAACACATCTACAAAGTTTAGAATAATTTTACGGGGTGAAATTTAATTATAAGGTTACACACAGACATGCGTCCGCACAATTCATATTCCATAGTGGTATGCTACACGGGCAAGCCACAGAGTCAACACACTAACACCCCCTAGGCTCCATGAATTGGTTTATTAAAACTCGCTAGATATTTAGAAAAGGTGAATATGCTATTACCAAAGCCAGATGCAAGTCTACTTTGACTTAGTGGAATGTTCTCCACGTACGTATGTAAATCTTTAATCAAATGCATCATTCAAAAGGGATGGATGAGTATTAAAAAACGAGATGAAACGTGGCATAAACATACTTTGACTGGGCCATAGTATCGTTCTGCGTAAGGTAATTATGACAATGGTAACCAATGCACTGGAATGTCCATGGATGTAATAGTGAATCCGGTCCTAGTCCATGTAGTCGGTTGGACCTTTTTCCTGTTATTATAATCTAGATGATTTACAGTGGCTTTCAAGATGAAGTAAGTTGATTCCAAAATGTTCTACTCGAAAAACCGGTTAAACCGCCTGGTACTTTCTTAGGCCACAGATACGCTGACTACATTAGTGACAAAGTACCCAAGCAAGTGATGGGTCATAAAGACCTTTGGTCGGCTCAGACATCTTGAAAAGTTAAGGCTAGTTTTATATTTATAAACTGCGCCAAAAAGTATCTGAACACTTGGTAAAAATCCTAATTTTAAAACTAAACCATCTTAGGTAAATTTGTTATTTTATCTGATCCTGCACATTATGACACCACAATGAATCCAATGTGATCTCATGAAATAAAGTTACAAGCATTTGATAAGACGAAGGTCCAGTTTTAAAAGTGACAAACTGGCCTTATACAAAGCGAAAGGATTCCAACAAGCGCAACAAAGGGACAACAGTTTCTGCAGCCAAGCTTTATTTAAAGCAGGAAGTTTTTGAAAGTTATTAAATTAAACTTCAACACTACTTGTTTATTTCGCTTACTGGGAGCGCTTTCGAGGAACTTCTGGTCGTCAGCCGATGCTGTTAGCTCTTGAAAACGGCTAGAGACCAACCTGATCAGGTGACATCACACTTGATGATGTCACCGAAGTCGGAAGTTTCCTGACCCTGGTACCGCTGGGTTTGATCAGGTTGTCCCACACAGGATCTAAATCCAATACTGTGTCTCAGTTCAATGAAGGTCCTTCATGTACATAATAGACTGGGACAACGTAAAAGTACAGGAGAAAGAAACAAAATAAATTCCCAGGATCAGCGTCCTGGAAGCTATCCAGATCAAGAAGCAAGGCCCTTCATTGAACCGGGACACAGGATTGGAATTAGATTCTGTGTGGGACAGTCTGAGCAAACCCAGCGGTACCAGGGCAAGAAACGTCCGACTTCGGTGACGTCATCAAGTGTGATGTTACCTGATCGGGTTGGTCTCTAGCCGTTTCCAAGAAAACATCAGAGCTAACGACATCGGCTGACGACGAGGATGTTCCTCGAAAGCGCTCCCGGGGTGTCATAATGTGTTCTTAGTTCATGAGTTATAAGGTCGAATAGGTTAATGTCAAAATTTCAAAATGTAACAAATGATCCGAGGTCATCGAAACTGGTCTCAAATTACTACCCTTGCAATAAGAAATCGGAAACATCTCTAAATTCATAATTGTAGTGCATTTTTGTATTGTCATGTCCGCCTTCAGAGTTCATGCAGCCCAAGTCTAATCGAAATATGTACAAGCATAACATTTGACCCTGATTTCATCCGATTCTGAGGCCATACATTTCTCAAACAAATTATTTCCCTTCTTTGGTTTGCCGAGAGGAGTAATTTAAGACAAATTTAGATTGAATCGATGCATTTTGAAAATATTTGACATTTGACATAATTTAGTATATAACACTTGAACAAAGCACCCTAGTGCAATATGACAATTTGCTCTTTGTTCATGTTATTCCTATAAATGAGAGGAACAATTTGAGGTATATTACAACATGATAAAACTAATATTAAATTTTGGTCCTATAATGACATTGGACACCTCGTGGAAGCATAGGGGACATGTAAAAAGTGCAACCAATTCTAGTTTTAACTTTTGAGGTATGTAGCAGAGGTTTTACCAGGATTTATTTTGGAGGATGCTGATTTAAACAAAAGAAATTACAGCTACAAAAAGCGACCTTTGAAATCAGATAGCTAATTAAGTTGTTGGTATTTTCATTTTACCCGAGTGAGTGATGTTCCATCATGCTTTAATTGGCATAGGACGATGAAATAAACATTGAAGCATGATTAGGATGGACCGACTTCCTTTAATCTTTGATCACTGTTGATTGAAATGACCCATCGGAGAAAGACACCTACTTTTTTTACCAAACGTTCATAGAAATTTACTTTAAAAATTTAGTAAGCGTAAAGTTCCCTAAGGTGTCCTAAAATCCCCGCATCCTTCCAATATATTGACCAACGGGAATTGTGGGGAGATTGTCCACTTAAGTGTTTACTATTTGATGTCGGATGAAGCCATTACGATGACGCGTATGGCCATCGTGTCGCGGCATAAAACACATAATTCGATGGTGTTTAGTGTAATCGGTTAATGCAAATCTGATATCAAGAAGCTTTTAAGAGCGCTTCACCTTTCAGTGGACCTTCACTCCCGGATTCACCATACAACCTTGGGACTGTTGTTTAAAACCGTCGATCAGGGTTTTTTTGGTTAAGGATTATATCGCAGCTGATGTATGAAATAGCAAAATAGGATTGCCATAGTACCTCTCAGTTGACATCGCAGCTATAATAATTCGATAAGTCTCTATGCATGAGCCTATGATATAAGGAAAATTTGTTTATGACAGACAATTCTTCAATATCTACTCTAAAGGTTATATTAATTGTTTCCTCTTTTTGATATTATATACCTTCTACATGATCCATAATTGGTGATTTCTAGCGTAAATAGACAGGTAACCAGAGCTCAAAGATCATTGCTGTACCTTATAAATGAAGGTGTAATTGATTATTTTACGTTTAATGCTCTGCTGACTCACAGTTTCGCCTTTCACTTTCTCCGCAACTTCTGAGATCACTTCTATTTCAGAAAGCCTCCCAGCAAACACAAAACGTTTTCGACATCATTCGCAAAAGGTTATAAAAGGTTGTCAGAAAACGTATATAGAGGGTATATTAAGAGTATAAAACGTTTTCATAACCTTAAAAAAACATTTTTTGATAATCTACTGCTCACCAAACAAAAATGTTTTACAGAAAACGTTTAAATGTCGGGTTATATAACTTATAAAAACGTTTTAATAACATTCCAAAAACATTCTTGAAAACTTGATACAAAACATTCTAAACAGAATGTTATTTTGGGGTAAAAATGTTTGCCCAAAATATTTTCAATAACGTTTTAAAAACGTTTTCATGACCTTTGTATAATCCGACATTTAAATGTTATTAAAAGGTTCTGAAAAAAACATTTTAAGAACATTTCTGTGTTTGCTGGGTTCAAACATTTTAACATAATCAGCTGATAATGTTATTTAAGTATTGACACAATATTTGGCAAAAATGTTTGTAAAAATAGTTTACAATAACATTTTGTGAAAACATTTAAAAATATTGTTGTAGTGTGTTTTCATACAAAACGTTTTAAAACGTTATCATTACCTTTATATAACCCGACATTTTAATGTTATTAAAACGTATTTACCTAAACCAAAAGCCAAAATATAACTTATTTAAAACGTTTTTAAAACGTTTTTGTGTTTGCTGGGCTAGTTAGATAAATTCTTCTAATTCCCATGCAGCATTGCTATATTTTAAGATCATTAATATAATATTGTTATTGAAACACAAACTTGAGCCATCAAGATATAACAAGTATTTATAACATTAAAAGATTTTCGCTTCGCCACTGTTGCAAGATTTTCATCTTTTTCTAACCCCCTCTATGTGATTTTCCTTTTTCATTTGCTTTTACACTTATGCCGTGTTTTTTCTTTCGCTTTCCACTAGCATTGTAACACCACGTCACGTCCTTGCGATGCCCCAAACATTATTGTCAAAGTTTGACATTTCTGTGCGGAAAGGTGGTGCAAATTGTAACTTTAGCACAATATTCAAACACACTGTTTATGTACATAAGCAGACGAGTCGTCCTCATATCGATGCCTGCAACGCAAATCATGTCAAATGCTAATATTTCTCTTAATTTCTTGGTATTCTGATCGGGCAATTTTCTGATATGACTTTAAAATCTATTGTAAAAAATGACGAAATGTCTAATGCTACAGCGAAAAATATTTGAAAGGTCTTAATTATACCGACCAATTTTCTATATTTTTCAGAAATATGCCCAAGGTTAGGAGGTAAAATAATTAGTATTCACCTATGGGTGTAAAAAGCCCACGTGCCACAAAACTACAACACCTTGGGAGGATAATCATAGCCTGTGCATCTGGAAACGAAGCGTTTCCCTGGTATACCCAGACTACTTCATATATATTAGATTAGACACTAAGAAATATCAACCAACTCCTGCTGTTTAGCCTCTGAGGACATGTTTATGGAAAGGAAATATGATTATCGGAATTTAACAACCGAACTGCGTGGACAAGCGGAAGGGCAAACATATGAATGAAATGGTTGGTAGATAGCATCTTTTTTTAAAGAGGGTATTACAAGCCGGCATCATATACATGACACTTTCCTTTACGTTGGTCACAACAAAAAAAGGGTAAAGGGTAAGATAAGATAAGATGGACTGGGACTGTGTGTACGACACAACGCAAGATTGATGAATCATACATATTTAGACACCTTTATAGGAAGCACAATGATTGCAATCATATAAATTTTGTACCGAATTTAACAGAGGTCATGTGCAATATTTTGATCATGTATTTTTCGTTTCTACTAATATTTCTCCAAAGATCTCGTGTATATTCTAAACATGTTTAAGAATAATAAATCATCATTATTTGACATTTTCAAACCTGATTTTTGGCACATTTGTAACTTTTACACATGTCCCCAACTTAGCCTACACCTAAATGGAATCAGCCAAATTTGTTGTGCTTGTAGGTCAACAGAGCAATTTTGACATAAGTCATAGAAATGACTCTATGTTCTCCATAAACTCCATGTTAAACAGCGAAAATAGTCAGCAGGGTTTCTTCCACTTTACCTTGTAATTTCAGCTAAACCCTTCCTGGCATTTATTACCAATATAATTTCAGAATTTTGGGTACAGAATAACAACATTTTATTTTGACTGAAATCGTACATTAAGGCTTTAAATTCTTTACCGTAATGTACCCATTGCCATTGATCAATTATTGATACATCAAATCAGATTTCAAATCCATTGCCTAGCCAAATTACGCAGATAACCAAGAGAATCAACAGTTCTAGTTATAACAAGATTTAACGAAACCAGTGATGGTGCGATTGTGTTGATAGTAATTAAAGACGTTAGTGTTTTGTCACAGGCTAGCGATCAATAATACAATAGGGTCACCTGTTGAACGTGAGCAATATTCCATCCTTAGCAGCTACTGGTATTCAGATCGATTCAGCCGTGAAGATAGCGAAGGGCTAAAAGACCCCTATGAGAACCATTTCTAAAGGAAAGTATCGATTTTCAATTTGCTGTGTTTACATGGTAATATCTCCTACAGATAATGATTGGAACTTGGTTTTTTACAGAAATGTATTGAGGGGTTGCGTTTCTTATTGTGTACGTCTAAAATAAATCAATTGAAAAATAGTCATTGATAGAGTGATTTTGAATATCCGACAAGGCCTGCCGAACTGGAATAGTATTTGTTCGCGGGCAACCCAGCCCAAACCTCCACGTGGTGTCGGATGGGTAACGCTAATTTGGGCAATAAGGAACAGGCTTGGATGCGAGGAAGTCAAGCTAGCGGAGGATCATGTAAAGTTTTGGTCACGTTCTAGCCCTTTCTCGGCTGACTCAGCCTGTGTGGCTCTTTGTTTTTGTTTGTTTTTTAAGAAGACTGCAAGACTAAGAAATTACATTGAAGTCACCGTACGAGTTTACACGAAGAAACATTTGCAACGTGGCAGCAAGCTGAAAGGAAATAACTAAGATGCAGTGAAGCATACAACGTTTTGTGACTGAATGAAGATATACAGGTGCAATTTCACAAAGGAGTGAGTACTGGCGCAAATAACCATAGGAGTTGAAAGCGACATTCAAACCTACAAAAGAAAGAAAGAAAGAAAGAAAGAAAGAAAGAAAGAAAGAAAGAAAGAAAGAAAAAGAAAGAAAGAAAGAAAGAAAGAAAGAAAGAAAGAAAGAAAGAAAGAAAGAAAGAAAGAAAGAAAGAAAGAAAGAAAAGAAAAAGAAAGAAAGAAAGAAAGAAAGAAAGAAAGAAAGAAAAAGTGATTTTGAATTGATATAGTTGACGTTGGCGTGTGCGTACAAGTTAACGTTTGCGTAAGGAATCACAATCTTTCACCAGGGAACTGCTACTCTCTAGGAATTGAAAACCTGACGCTCGTCTCTGAAATGTGTCATCAGTGTGCAACATTCAATACGTCATATTGATCTGCATATCTCGTTTAATTAAAGCTTGCTGCAGGAGCCGGACACATTTTCAGGGATAAAATGGGACGGCAAAGAGTAAAGTGTCCTTTGCCCCCTCGCACAAAAATTCTGCCAACGCTACTGGCTTGCTGTACAATGATTCGATTTAAAGTAAAACGAATTTATCATTTGGGTGACTTGAATGAGTTCAGGGCGCAATGTATAAAAGCAGTTATATCTACGATATACATAACTGCTGTTACCTAACCAAACTTAACGCATATATGAGCTGTTTAAGTAATGAATTAGTGCTGAATTGCGTAGAATTTAACATTCATTCTAGGGAACGGTTTATGACTTGCATCTCAGATTTATAGCTTTTTCCACACCTGACACAATGTGTCGTCTCGAGCCAAATAAAGATGCTGCAGCGATCTTAAAAAATATTTGTCTGCATGTATTTTACACCGCTACGCTTCTATTGCATTAAGAATATACTCTCCTTGTCGCAACACATCCGACTTATTACACCTCTGATCTAGAACATGATATCAAATTTGCAAATGCTGCCATAACATGTCAAGATATTCTCAAACATTAAAGCGCGTTTAACCTTAAAATCAAAATCAAATTTAAAATGAAATATGTACATCAATTTAAGTAGCAGAGTTGGTCACCTGTGAAATCTCAGCCTTTTTGCAAGTCAAATGATTCACACATGATTGGACACGACATTCTTGTGTCACTGAAACTGATACTAGAGACACACTTATTACTATATAGGAAGTTAAGCATGAAAGGAAACTGATGACTACATTAAGCACTCTCGTTTAAAATGTTACATGCATATTCTTCATCTCCACTTTCCGGATAGTTGGAGTCACTTTTCGCGCGTGATAAAATAATGTAAAAATATGTCTATGAAAGAAGATAAGTGGTCGTCGCGTTTTCTTTCATATTTAACTTGCATCTCCAACGAAAGTCATTGTTGTTCTTGTTTGTTTTCCTTTGTTTTTGTTTGGAGAAGGAGCTTTATGTCTTTGCAGATACAAAACACAAACCTTCCAACATGTTATTAATTGCGCTAAGGGCAAGAAAATCGGTATAATTCATTTATTCCAAGTTATACAATATTCTCGGTTGACGAGTAGTTTCAGTTTGAATATGGCACAATAAGGACAAGGCGTAATCTTCAAATATATTGCACTACGGTTATATTGGGTAAACATTTAAAATGACATGTTTGTGATCCATCGGTTCCCAATCTAGGAGTTACCTAATTTATCTGACCCATAAACTGCATCGGACCTTTGATATATCAGAAACTTAGCGGAGTTGTTGGTATTTATGTGAATGATATGATATAAAAGTACTGTTTAACGCATGACCTTGACAAAGTTGGACCATCTACCATTAATGTTTATAGTTTTGGTTGCTTTGGTTGGTTGATCACTGTTGATTGAAAAGACCAATTGGGTATAAATACACCTACTTTTTTATCAAACGCGATTTACATTTACATAACAATAGTTAACATAAAGTTCCCCAAAGTGTCCTTAAATTTCCACATCCTTCCGTTATATTGACCAACGGTTATGGGAGATTGTTCACATTTAAAGCCTTTGTATTGGGCCACGGAATAAGAAGCCCCAATTATTTCCAGACCTGAGTGATAAGAGCAAAATTGTAAATTGATTTGTTAGGAAATCCTTTCTTTTCTTTGCTCCTTTTCTTCAGCTCTGTTTCTTTCTTTTCTCTTCACACAGGCCAGCATTCTTATGAACTCTTAAGCCTGGCCCCAGGCCTGGCCTGAGCATTTTGCTTGAACCTGGTCCCATCAAGCCCCAAGCGTGTGTCCGCCCGAACCGACACGTTAAACACACAAAGGCATTACAACTACTTAATGTCAATAAGTGTATGCTGAATCCATTACGTATGGCCATCGTGTGGCGGCATAAAACACATATCTCGATGGTATTTCGCGTAATCGGTTAATGCAAATGCGATATCAAGAAGCTTTTAAGAGAGATTCATCTTTCAGTGGACCTTCACTCCCGGATCGGTGAGATTTACCATTCAACTTTGGGATTGTTTAAAAACATATATTTGGGGTTTCATTTGGTTAGGGAGATATCGGAGTATTCGGAGATGACGTGTGAATAACCTCAAATTTGATATCAGAGAATCTTTGAATAACCCAGTCAACACACAACGTTTTACAGAAAAGGTTTACATTTCGGATTATATAAATAAAAGGTATAAAAACGTTTTAATAACATTCATAAAACATTTTTAAAAAGTGATGCAAAACATTCTAACAGAATGTAATTTAACTGTTGACCAAATATTTTGCAAAAACGTTTGGCCAAAATAGTTAACAATAACGTTTTAAGAACGTATTCATGACCTTTATACAGTAAGCCAAAGAATTAAGGTACCAGTTGTGTTCACCACTGTATATCCTAAATAAAGACAAATGTGTCAAAATAAAAACCAGCAGCCACTGCCTGTATTATTTAGCTCTGATTTAAGACCTTATTTGTTGAAATTGGTTGTGAAACGGTGATCTAAAACCTAATGAAGATACAAAATAAAAAGTTGCACTTTCGTGTTCTAATCAATGAAAGCACGACGCTAGTTTTTCGTGCTAATCAATGAAAAGAACGGCGCTAGTTATCTTGTTCGCCAATGCTTTGTGTACAAATCAATAGGAAATGGAATGGGGGCAAACTGCAACTTTTAAATTTCCTTCTTTGGGTGTTTGGATTGCCGTGTCTTTCTTTCTTGAACAATTTCAACGAATAAGGTCTTAAATTTGAGCTAAAGGATGCAGCGATTGGCCGTTTGTTCCAATTATGGTATATCTGCCTTTATTTAGAATATACAGGGGTGAAAGTGACTGGTACCTTAATTTTTTGGCTTACTGTATATATAATCCAACATTTAAATGTTATTAAAACGTTTTGAATAAAACATTAATGTTTTAAGAACATTTTTGTGTTTACTGTGAAGTCTCTATGTTTGAGCCCAATATATAAGGAGAATTTGTTTATAATTAAATGACAGAGAATACTATACGATAAGAGTTTATATCATGCCGCATTTCGATGAGTTATATCAATGTGTCCTCTTTTCGATAATATGCCACTTTCACATTCTTAATTGGTGATGATATTTAGTGTAATAAGACAAGTAGCCTGAACTCAAAGATCATTCAACATTTCCCCTGCTCTGAAACTTCTAAGATCACATCTATTTCAAAAAGCCTTGTTATAGACTTCTGTAGCATTACTATATTTTAAGAGCATATTATTGTTAAAACAAAAAAAAATGAGTCATTATTCGCGTTAATCTCCGCTCAAGTCACTTTTCTGCATGACAGCCATTTAAGCATATACCATTAGAAGCTTTTTAAAACAGTTCAGCCTCACCCTCAAAAACTCAATTCGCTTCGCAATTCCATTCGCCACTATTGTAAGATTTTCTTCGTTTTTCTAACCTTCTACTTATTTGATTCACCTTCCTTTTTCATTTTCTTTTATATACTTTTACCGCATTTTTTTTCATTTCCTTTCTTGCTTTTTACTTAGCACTGCAATACCACACCACGTCATTGCGATGCCTCAAACATTATTGTCAAAGTTTATCATTTCTTTGCGGAAAGATGGTGCACATTTTAATTTTGGCCCAATATTTAGACACGCTGTTTATGTACATAAACAGCAGCGTAGACTATGTTCTATATCCATCAAATCTTCTCTTCATTTCTTGATATTCTGATCATGTAATTTCCTATAACTTTAAACTGTTAAAATATCTTGCAGAAAATGACGAAATGACTAATGCTACAGCAAAAAAGGCTTGAAAGGTCTCAATTATACCAACAAATTTTTCATATTTTCAGAAATATGCCCAAGGTTAGGAGGTAAAATAATTAGTATTCACCTATGGGTGTAAAAGGTCCACGTGCCACAAAACTACAAAAACCTTGGAAGGATAATCATAGCCTGTGCATCTGGAAACGAAGCGTTTCCCTGGTATACCCAGACTGCTTGGTATATATTAGATTAGACACTAAGAAATATCAACCAACTCCTGCTGTTTAGCCTCTGAGGACATTTTTATGGAAAGAAAATATGATTATCGGAATTTAACAACCGAACTGCGTGGACAAGCGAAAGGGCATACATATGAATGAAATGGTGGGTAGATAGCATATAGCATCTTTTATTAACAAAAAAAGGGTATTACAAGCCTTTCTTTTACGTTGGTCTTAAAGTGGAAGTCCCACTTTTGGTTCAAGTTCCTTAGGGAATTAGCCAAGGTTCAAATTTATCCATGTAAATTCTGTTCTGTCTGTCATCAAAGTAACAGGTGTAAGTCAGTTCTCCTATGGAGAACTGGCCAAGTGGGGCTTCCTGTTTAACAAGAAAAAGGGTATTGGATAAGATAAGATACGATGGACTGTGACTGTGTGCATAACACAGGTTTTTAAATCATACATATTTAGACAATAGCCTAATCACAATTTTTGCGATCGTATAAATTTTGTAGCCAAATTTGACAGAGGTCATGTTCAATATTTTCAATACTTTGATTATGCATTTTTTCATATTTCTCTAATTCTCTAGATGCATGTATGTGTAGTACATTCTAAACATTAATAATAAATCATCATCATTATCCATTTTCCACAAGAGCACAGTTTCCCACGGGAAAGTTCTTTGTCGTAAAATACCCATAGCCATTGATCAATTATTACGACAAATCATATCTCGAATCCATTGCCTACCAAAATTACACAGATATTTTATTCAAACCAAGAGAATCCACACTGCTCTAGTTTTAACAAGATTTAACGAAACCAGCGATGGTGCGATTGTGGTGATAGTAATTAAAGACGTTAGTTGTTTTGTCACAGGCTAGCGATCAATAATACAATAGGGTCACCTGTTGAACGTGAGCAATATTCCATCCTTAGCAGCTACTGGTATTCAGATCGATTCAGCCGTGAAGATAGCGAAGGGCTAAAAGACCTCTATCATGTCTATGAGAACAATTCATGAAGTAAAGTGTCGATTTTCAATTTGCCGTGTTTACGCAGTGATATTTCCTTCAATAGCCGTATTTGGTTTTTACATAATTGAGAGGTTGTGTTTTCTTCAGCCAATGCTTAGCAGAATGGTCAACTGCAGATTCGTCGGATAACGCTTTTTCAATAGGAAATGAACTTTGCTGCTTGGATGATGTTAGCATTTATTCCGTATTGAAAAGCGTGTTTCGACGGATCTGAACTCGACCGGTCTCTTAGTTAAGTTTACACGTACGCGTGATAAATTAGAAGAGTGATTCGGAAGTGATGAAGCGCGTAGAAGTTAGCGTTTATGTAAGGAATCGCAATATTTCAAGTATCGCATCACCCACGGTTATTTGATGTGATCATTTAATTAATTTTTCTAACAAAACATTATATAATGCCCAATTCTAGCTGCACAATACCAACAGGTATCACACTAATATACACATATATTTTATAGCTATATTTTACATTCTCGTTTCTATATCAAATTAATCATCTATTTCTGCTTTTTTGTTGAAAATTTTATTCTATAAACTGCACATTTTGTGTGAAAATTGAGGGCGCTATTTACATACATTTTTAATTTAAATTAGCTAAATAATATGAGTAATGGCTCACATTTCTTAACATTGCCATTTGATAGTCTTTTAAATGATGTTCTAATGCCATTATACAAGTGTCCACCCCTTCTAAATATGCAAATAAGATTTACGATAAAGAGCGCCTCATTGCTCACCTTTTCTTTAAAAATGACAACAGGTTACATGCCGTCAAACAGCCGTACACCAGGATACTGCTATTTTGTAGCAATTGAAAACCTGACGCTTCATCTGTCATCAGTGTTGATATTGATTCGCATATTTCATTTAACCAAATTGCTTGCTGTACAATAACTGAAAGTAAAACAACTGTATCATTTAGGGGACCTATTGAGTCATTGTATACATAACTGCTTCTACTTAAGCAAACTTTACACATATAGGTATACACTGTTATGTAATGAATTAGTGTTGAATTGCGAAGTGAATTAAAAAAACATTTGTCTGCATGTATTTACTCTTCAGTCTATTGAATTAAGAATATACTCTCCTTGTCGCAAACGGCCGACTTATTACAGCTCAGATCTAGAACATGATATCAAGTTTCCAAATGCTTCCATAAAATGACAAGATAGTTTCAAATATTAAAGCGCGTTTAACCTTAAAATCAAAATCAAATTTAAAATGAAATATGTGCATCAATTTAAGTAGCAGAGTTAGTCACCTGTGAAATCTCAGCCTTTTTGCAAGTCAAATGATTCACACATGATTGGACACGACATTCTTGTGACACTAAAACTGATACTAGAGACACACTTAGGCCTATTACTATTTCATACACTCTTAGAACCACATAGCCAATCAGAAAAGCCGTTAGAAAAATACGCTTAGTGCATTAATATTGTATAAATGCACGGGCGCACACTCCGCGTAGTTCCCAACGCGTTCGCATCGCGTAGGATTGATTCATTTTCCTTGCGGGTTGATGCATTATATTTGCTTTAATATATTTTCCAACGTTTTTAGTGACAATTTTGTTCTAAAATTATCAAAAATTACGGCTTTTTATCTCGTGTATGAAATAGTTTAATAAATGCGTATTACTTGTTGCTCGAGAAATTGTACTGAGATGTTGTTGCGTCTAATGCACTCGCCCCTTCGGGGCTCGTGCACTAGACGCATCAACATCTCAGTACGCGTGCATTATTTTGTACAATTTCACTCTCAACAAGTAAGACGCATTCATTAACCTATAAATAGGAAGTTAAGCATGAAAGGAAACTGATGACTACATTAAGCACTCTCGTTTAAAATGTTACATGCATATTCTTCATCTCAGCTTTCCAGATAGTTGGAGTCATTTTTTTCGCGTGAAAAATATAATGTCAAAAGATATGGCTATGAACGAAGATAAGGTTGTCTCATGTTTATGTTTAATTTGCACCTCCTGCGAAACACACTTTATTTAATTGTTTCTTTATTTTCTTTGGTTTTTGTTTGGAGAAGGAGTTTCATGTTCCTTTAAATTACTTAATGGATATATGAAGATACAAACACACACCTTGCAACATGCGAGTGACTACACTAAGCGCACAAAATCCTACCGAGTTGTTTTGATTAAGTTCAAGTTCACTTTATACAATATTCCGTGCTGAAGAGTAGTTTCAGTTTGCATATGACACGTATGAAGGTAAGGGCAAGGCTGGTTTTATATATTATGCTGCAGTTATTTTGGGTAAACATGTTTGAGAGTAACCTATAAAATGACAGGTTTGTGATCAATCTAGCTGTTATATCCAATCTGGGATTTACCTTTACTTGAACCATAAAACTGTATTGCTAGCTCAACTGTATCATAGTAACAAACAACTTATCAATAAACAGGTTGAATAGTATTCATCTTGGATACCATTGTTACTTACATTGTTTATAAAACAATTGTAATTTGGCCAAATTGTTGGTTGATTGGGCAAGTATCAAGAAAAATGGTAGAAGCCGCCAATTTAGATAGCACAATTGCATATATGGGTAACTGCGTTCCACGGCAAAAAAATCTTAATAACAACATGAATTGCTTTAAGCGCTTAATGTACGCACAAAATATGAGCTGTGATGTATATGAGTGACACTCTTTAATGAAAAATGCTCGAAATCTTACACTTCGTGAGATATGGATGAAAATGTCAAATAATTACATTTTGAATTTACCAAACTATAATTATGTGTTTTTAAAAATACCAAGCACAAATCTCTTGGAGCTATATTTATCTACTAATACAGGTGATGGTTTAAGTCGGAGTAAGAGTACCTATGATGTAAGTGTTTGAAACAGAGATGGGAGGATTAGGAGGCAAAACCTACTCGTGACATGCAAGGTAATCAGCGGCACCGACTAGTCGCACTATTAGTTTGACCCACATCAATTTAAACTACTTCGAAGTAAGACTAATTAAACAGGATACGTAACTAACGCATTTTGTGTCGATGCGAGAGCGCAAGTTTTGGTCTAATCAGATTTTAATTTTCTGAATTATTATTCTACAATGATCTCGTAGAATAACAGTATGTATAGATTACAGATTCGTTTTCCCAGAGTAACTTTTCCTCGTCGAGCAACTAAAATCATTACATCAACTGCACAGACCAATAGTTTCCTTCCTGGCGGATCATATAATTAAGTATATACTCTCGAAATTTACCGGTTTTCGAAAGTGAAAATATACGATAGAAATATAAGACACAACATTTCGTGGGATTGTTATAACAGCTTAACCGAGCGTCGAAAAGAATCGGCAGATCTAGGACACACACAAAATGCGGATCATTTCGGATTAGAGAAGCTTCGTGATAGCAGCCTCGGTGTTTTCAACAAGGAAAATCTTCCCCCAGGTCTAACTTGGGACTATGAGTTGTTTATTCCAGAATACAAATTAAGTTAATGACAGATTAATCTTATACGAAAGAATATATAAGAAATCAGTGTGTCATTTTTAGCATTATTTCCTGTTAGCTCCAAGGTCCAAAAACATAGATTTGGGGGCAAGTACGTAAACATGGTAAATGAGTAATTTGAAGAGAGGCCCTACTGTCAGCATAAACTAAAGCCAACATTTTGGCTCTTTACTATATTAGTAAAATTAAGAAAGGTCATGTTATTTGCATTAGCAATGCACAGGTTGTATGTGCATAGACTTAAAATGTTTAGCATACTCAGAGGATTGTGAAATTTGGAAAGGCAGGCGGATAACATTTTTCTTTTTTCTTTTTTCTTTGAAAAGATATGGTCGAGGCATTCTGAAAAATCCTGGAAATAGCATTTTGCAGATTTGAAAGCTGAAAAGGAAAATAATAGTCTGTTCCCATTTGTGACCAGAACATGAAAACGGTAAATTTACAATTGCGGCAGAATGCGAGAGCGTGAGGGATATAAAACTAAGTGCATTGCGAAAACAGTGGAAATAGTGTAGGAGTACCAGCAGAATGAAGGAAACTTAACAACTCTGTGTATTAGCCAACTTTTCATACTTAGAATATTTTCACATTCGCCTTGCTATAACGTTGAATTGCGTTATCTGTTGACCTAATGGGGAAAAGTATTTTTAGTGTGAAGTGTTAGCTTTCGTTTGATATAAAAAAATTCTGATTGGATTAAGGGAACACTTGAGGTTTTGACAAAAACATAATTCGATTTTTCACTAGATCTTACACAGCTCTTATGATGCTATGCACGCAACCGTGTAATATAACACGGACTGCGTACTAGGCTAGACTCGATGTACTGGAAATATGTGTGTGCTCGGGTGCATCGAGGTGGAAACTATGCGTAGATGCATTTACAGGAGAATAGTTTTTGTAGTCAAACCTTTTCATATGTAAGAATAGGTAATGGATGATTTCTCAATAAAGTCTTCCTCTGTTGGTCTATTGTTGATTCGCCACGCCTTTGTGCTTTCACCGCTTTTAAGGCATCGGCAACACTGACTGAGATCGAGATGCGTTCAAATGAGGGTTTCTTGCGAGGTCAAACAGATGTATGAAGGGTAGTTCTTGAAATATAATACTCGAGACTGGTACATTAGAAGTGTATTATGAAGGATGAAGCTAAAACGGACACCTTGTGATTCCAACCTCGCCATCCATAACTTTAATTACTTCCATCGACGAACAGGTTTGAAAGCACACTCTAACCGGGGACTATAATGTTATGTTTCAATACGCCCAAATGAAAAGCTTGTAACTTTGTTGGTATAAGTTTATTCTGTAATCATCTTTGGAAGTAAATTTAAAAAGTGAATGTTATAACATCACGTAATACCCCTTTAAGCTTAGTTTATTATGAGAGTATGAAAGATAAAGAACAACATAATAGACAAGAGAATTCCAGAAGTAGAGAGGCGCGCAACGATTGATGTGCCTTCGTACAAGGAGGAAAAACGTGTAATAAAATCAGACTGCCGCCTTTAGGTATGTTACAATAACACACATAAAACATAACTAAAAGGAAATGAAATAAATCAATTACCAATAGCGCAAGTAGCTAGAACAGAAGAATAATAAGAAATGACCAAATGACTTGAATGATGGTAAAAAAAACAGTAAACAAAAT
This sequence comes from Amphiura filiformis, assembly GCF_039555335.1. Classification (NCBI taxonomy): domain Eukaryota; kingdom Metazoa; phylum Echinodermata; class Ophiuroidea; order Amphilepidida; family Amphiuridae; genus Amphiura; species Amphiura filiformis. The sequence goes on from NC_092628.1 coordinate 58,943,128, forward strand.
AATGAATGGTTGCGGTAAAGGAACTGGTAATACATGTAAATACACGACAATACGCTGAATTCAAGTGACAGTTTGATAATAAGAGAAGTGGTTCTTGAAATATTTCTTACTTCCATGTTTTTTACAAATGAGTCTGTACTACCACAATGCCCGTCTGAGTATTTTGCAAAACAACATCTTGGAAGAATATTAATCATTGAGATTTAAAAAAAAACATAAAAAAAATAAAGCAACATAATAAAAAGCATCAAATCTTGATATAAATGGAAAACGTGTTGAAGATTTTGGAGGAGCAAACAATAAAAATAGTATGGGTACAGGCAAATAATAAGCGTGGGGTTATTCAATGACTTTCCCCCAGGTATGCCAAATGGAACATGCACGTGGAAAAACTCAATTTTTAGTCTATGAATATAACACCATCTATGAATAGAACACTAATGTTCTACAAACACAGACACCAAATGTCATCGCAGCTATACCACTCACAAATCTTAGGACAGTTTGTCAGAAACTTTGCGCGGCGGGTTGACGCGAAAGTTCGTTTAGAGTACAATCTCATCATTGGCATGGGACAAGCATGTATGCTTGCCGCTACGCAGGATCAAAGCGCGGTTATTTTACATACGCGATACTGAGTGATAATCACTTGAAATGCACCAAGATTTTTGAATTGCACTTTAACATACTTTTGTTTATTGACACTTCATTATATCATAACACTCAATAAACGCAAATTTGTGAGTGTCATCCATTCCAATTTACAAGATTTGTATTTTACTCACAACTGGAAAACTTGTACTTCTGTTAAGAATATTTACTGTATAATTGTAAATATCGAGTGTGAGGTAAGTGGGTGCGAATGTGTGGATTTCTTCCAGTTTCGCTGATTGAATTATGATTAATCGATGTTTCATAATTTGCCGGATTTTACCATATTATTAGGTTTAAATCGTCTCTATTCTGTACGCTCTCATTATATAAACTAAGCGTGGGTAAAAAATCCAATTATGATAAAATTTGTCTCCGCTTTAAAAAACATTCTAACCAAAGAATAGTTTGCCATAGCTCAGGTTTTTCGTTACCTGGGTAACCGGGCAATAAAGTCAAAGCCATGGGGAATCATGTTAACCTTGACCTATTTTGTGATGTTAACCAGGTAACAAAACACCTGAAATATGGCAAACTATTCTTTTGTTTAAAACGGTGTTCCAAGAGGAACAATTTGAGACCAATCTGATCAAAATCGGAGTTTGTTTACCCAGTCAGATGTATTTCACACCTGCCAAACATAAGTCACCCAATTTCGAAAACTGGACATTGAATGTACACATTAATGAATATTGATTAGCAACATTTTCCAATATGTCAGCGCTCTAATCAGACACAATAAAACAATAAACCCTGCAGTGCGTTGGGCTCAAGTACTTAACAATAAAGACATTGTTAACAAACATGCAGAGCTTGTGTGACTCAAATTTATAGGCTAAGAGAAAGAGAGAAAGGTCACCCGCCCACATTCAGTGAATGTTTGTAAATTTATATTGAGAACAGATTGATGCAGGGGTTTGATGATTATAGTCATAGAACTAAACTTTCGACTGATTAATCGTTCCTACGTGTTCAACGATTAGTTGTTGGCCACATCTTCACAAAATACGTTGAGCACCAAACTTAGGCAGCATTTCCCTGACAGTGGTTCGGGAATAAGCAAAAGAGAAACAACTTGAAATACAAAGCTATGAAGGAAGTGGCCCGGGGTAATTGGTACATGAAATACAAACACCCAAAGGTGACGTACATAATATATAATTATGTTCTGGAATTAAAGACAATATTCACTTACGATCTTTGTTTCAATCAAAAAAGAAGGACTTGGTCAACGGCTATTGCAAATACCAGTATAAGTAGGTCACCTCTGTCTCTTGGTATTGCCTAAAAAACATAAAACCAATATTACGGACGGTGTATTCCCGTTTTATTGTCATTGTCATGGATTTACTTATAGTTTAGAGAAACTACGCATTACTGCAACATACTGGTTCAAATCACTAGAATTGATTTATCATTCGTAGTAATAACTGTCAGAGTAATTGCATACATTTACTCACACATTATACGCTCTTATATCATGTATGTGAAAGCTATGGGGATATTTTCACGGGATTTGGGAGGAAGCAAAGATGATTGAACTGCAAGATGAAAGACAATTCAATCAAGGATGTAATTATGATTGTACTAATGAACAACGTGGAGACGTGGAGAGACTCACCCACGTCACATAATACAGGGCATCGCCAAAATCCTAATCAACCCGCCCACTCATGTGCTCTACTAACCCATACTGTATTACCGGAATGTAATTAGGTGAAGGAGACAGGAAGAAGGTAAGAAAGTCGAGAGTATAGAGAGAAAATGTGAGACCTTAGACTTGACTCAAGTAGGCAAATACAAAAACATGCCGAACAATTTAAGACAGCTACAAGGTTCAGAAGTTATTTCGCTATGAATGATACCATTGATACAAGAGTAGATTTGCATGGCTCCAGTTGACCCATGTAAAAATATTGTCCGTAACAAAATACTTCTATTCAAATCTTGTACCTGGGTCTTGTACACAGTACACATACCCACACCATCCCTATACACCTACACCACACCTTGAAGAGTGCACCCATTCCATACACCGTGCACTTACGCAAATATGAACACACCCCTACACACTGTAATACACAACCAACAACAATAGAAAATGAAAATTCCACTAGTAGACAACGAAAACTACAATCACAGTGCGGTTTATACAAAGTTACCATATTCATAATGGATGAGAGGCCTGAAATCTAATCTGAATGAACCAGCAAACATGCATACTAATCAATGTTATACCCTTTCAGATCCTTGTGATAAGGATATTCAATCTGGAGGTTCCAATGAAAATCACTTCACACTATAATATTGTAATAGAATAATGTTACGCAATTGCTAACATTATGTAATAATCTTTTGAAATAATACACTGTAACTGTGGTTGATAATTAAATTCTAGGTCAAAAGCAACTCACTGGATTATCCGTGGGGATGGGAATGGAACCGACACTTTATTGAGAAACCTTGTTATTGTTGGACACAAGGGTCTGCGTAGGATTTCAGCTTTACCAATAATATATACTGGATCACACTAACGCTTCGGGGTTATATCGTCCATATAACACAAGCTCTAGTTTCATTATATACCTTCTACTTCAATGCAGTGGTAGAAAATCACTACGTACGTTAAGTGAAAGACAAAGTTATTATGGAAAAAAATTGTTATGAAATGGTTATTTTTCGTTTACTTTTCGTAACATGATGTTCCAGCTTAATTACACCACTATGATAATGTTAGAACCTCATAATATTCTCTTTCTTGCCATTATGTGCCATATAAAAAAAAATGTATTCATTCAGTGCTACATATCAAATATGGCAAGAAGGGTTAGAATCATTGCATCTTAAATTGCATCTTAATTCTCAAAATGCACAATGTATGCTGCGTTAGGAAATATTTGGCACAACATTTGTTCTCAGCAAATTTAACTGTTGGGTGAAATGTTATAAACAATGAGTGAGCATGAAGTAAGTGGAAATCAACAAACCATTATTAGCGCATGAAAGTCTTCTCTTCTAAACACCTTGGGCTCCCTTTGACAATAAAATTTAATTAGAAATCCAAACGCAATATTACCTCAAATTCAGGCCTTATCACTCTTGTGTAAAAATTAATTATTGATCCTGAAAACAAAAAAACAATAAAAAAGGGGAAAAAAGCATTTTGTCAACAATTGACAATGTAGATAAGATTATGGTACAGTTCAACAAACGGTATAATTTCAAAGATGGGAGCTAAGAAATGCGTACATTTTATCTCAAAAATAAACATCTGATGCATGTTTGCGATAGTGGTAGTATTGGGCACAATACCAACCTGCATTCAAAGACTACAAAAATAAATCTATAGTTGCTTCGTCGGGACTAAAGAAAAGGGTTTTTAAGAACCGTTTGAGCCGCTTGCAAAGTGTGGCAAGTAAAGCTGCTTTACCAGTCACCGTGTGCCCTCTGATTATTATTATCATTTTGTACACTGAAATGAAAACACATTCACCGCTACCGCAACATTTCTGGTTCGGATAATTTAATAAATAGCTAAAGATCAAAGTTAACTCCAATTTTCTCTTAATAACATCTACATATATTTTTCAAAGTTGTTTTATGCATAAAATAGTGAAATGATAAATCTAAATGTACAGGTTGCCTGAAATAAAGGTGACAATGTACTTACCCACAAATGGGGAAATGTTGATTGTGAGTGGCCTCAATGCGTTAAATGCCTAAGGAAGGGATACAGTAAGTTGAAGGGAATGCGAGTTGCATACAAGATGAGTTCCTCAATCCCCATAGATCGTCTTTGTGACAGGTTTACCACGGTACACCATGAACGGACGGAATTCCCCCTCAAGGTGTTGCCGTCTCTTCCTGCAATCACTTTTAATGTGGTGCAATGGTCCATTAGAGTTCTGGTCATACTTAGTTATCTTTCCAGGTATTAGCGGAAAAGGTTTTACTAAGTTCATTGATTGACAAGGTTTTTTTTAAAGCAGGTCAAACGCTTTTCGAAAGTTCCTTCCTGTTTACATGCAACAGTATTTGTTTAACGCATTGCAGGTGATTGCTCACATAGAGTGATAAAGTCAATTAAGGCTTGCAATGTATATAACAACTCGTCCAATTTAGAAGAGTATTATTTTAAAACATGCCATTAACCATTGAATCGTTATAATTTTATTTTAGAATATGGCATCAATCTATTTCAGTTTCAAATCGTTGAAATCCTTATGTTGCTTTAACTGATGAAGGGTAGTATAAACGGGTAAGTGTAGTGGTCTTCTCACTCGCTTCTCACCACTGCGGCCAGGGTTCAATTCCCCGCGTTGCCACATGTAAGTTTGGTTGCCGATCCATGCTCGTCCTCGTATAATTATAGGTGTTTCTCCGGGTGCTCCGTTACAAACACTTTTGTTATGGAAGATGAAAGATTTAAACCGAGCCAATGTGAGTTTCAGACTAATAATAGTAATATACAGCACTAATTGTTTGGGATTAAAAAAATACTATTCTGTGTTACCAAATGAAACATAGCTAAATCCGTTAGTTCTAATTGGCAAATTTTAATATTTGGTTAGTTTTTTGGAAACAAGGGCCAAAAACATGCGTTTTAGGGTTTTGTATCGTTTGCTGTGACAATTATGGTCAAAGACTTGTACTAAGACTAATTTCTGGTTATTTTTTATAATTTTTGGAAAACACTTTTTCTAATATATTTTATGACCAATTATCGAAATTAACATCAAATATTAAATGCAAATTCATAGCATTTACTCCAAATGTTAGATTTGTGCCAAAAATTGCATGTTTTTGGCCCATTTTGGCACAATTTGCAAAATTATTAAAATTTAACTTTTATTGCTAGTTAGAACTAACTAAAGGATTAAGATTTAGCTATGTTTCATTTGCCAAAACAGGATAATATTTTTAAAGCAAAAAAGTGGTGTATTGTTTGGAATTGGGAGTAGACAGGTACATGTATATAAATGAGACACGAAGATGTCGCTCTTGCAAATACTAGGAGGCACAAAGAGTACGACGTATGTCTTCAAAGATAAATGATCTTTTCCGTAACTTTAACATGTTTCAGTAAAATGTATAAAAACAGTACAAGCAACGTTTTTGAGGGACACCTGCGGTATATGATCCGCAATCTTAACATATCTGCTTCTCAGCCAAAGAAAATGATGTGAACAAAGCAATTGTGGCTCATAAAATCACAAAAATTAATATGCAGTTGAAGTTGTCCTTATTATATTTGTACTTAAAAAGCGTTGTATTGCTATGTCAGATTTATAGTTTTTAGTCGAATCGAACACTTAACGACCTGCAGCGTTTGAAGTAAGTCTGAATGAACGAAACAACAAGGCTGTGAGACATTTTTTGACTAGAAGATCAGCCTCGAAATAAAATTCTAGCCTTTGAGGCTTTTACCTCACATTTCGAGATGCCTTGAGATGATAGAGTTGCGTCATCGTTCAAATAAATTTGATCATCTTTATCACGTTGTTAATGTGATAAAAAGTATTACGTCACCCGTCATGTGTAATCCCAAGGTCATTGATGAGATCAATATTTTCTTCCTATTTTTTGTTATGATTAAAAACGTGTCGGAGGCAGAAAGATAAAGAAAGTTAACCTCTTGGTCACACAACTTGTTTTAACACCACAAATTGAATCGTTTAAATGGTTAAGTACTTCATTATTGAGGGTAAAACAGATCCTGGGCAAAAATCCTTGAATAATGCATATCTTTCGCCAGTATAGTCAGCGCACATCGGACCAGTCGACAAAATCTTTCAAGTTTGCATTCAGATGAAAAACGCAGGCGATTATCAGGAGAATTAGATACCAAATGCAGCCTTCGGCGTGAAACTTGGTCTCACTTTGGAATCGTAATACCCCAGCCTATAGTGAACGGTGTTATCGTACATTATATTGCACACGGCAATTGTGTCTATCATTACACAATTAGCTACTTGCACCTTATTTACGTTACGGTTGATCTCACTTTCTTCACAACACCGACACTGTGAATGTTTGTTCTTTTTGTAATGCAATTTTGTCTACAATGAAATAAACGTTGATAAAACTTAACAATTTTCTTTCGAAATTACAAATCTTGAATTTCTAACCTTTTACTTTGCAGGACGATACCCGCATTAAGAAGGCTAGTTGAGTTACTCGAGTTTCTGGCACAACTGGATCTATTACATGATGCAAGGACTCGCAGGCAATTACTGCTTAGCACCATAGCTAATTGTGGATAGAGGCAGGAAAGTAAAAGAAAAGACCAACTTTTCTCACACAATCTACAACGGTATGTTTTGGCTTTGCGTGTCCCATTACAGCCGTGATTGTTAACATGGTTAACATATTAGACTGGGAAATTTTGCAGCATCTCAAGGTATCTCAGAAAAGTCAGAATCGCACAGAATAATTTACTTACGCATCTTTTTATAAGCACAGAAAAGGTCTGTCCTTGATAACAATAGTTTACAAATCTAGGGCCACAATATTTATGATCCATAACAGTTAGACATAATGACATGATCAAGAGGAATGAGTCGGATGTCGCTTATGTTATTTTTGAGATATTGGCAAAAAACAGTGTTCAAATTCTTTTGTTTTATATTGTTTTCTGCCATTGATAAATTGCTCATAACTCGGTAACCAGATGTCCGATTTTGATGGGGTTTGCATCAAAATGTAGCATTCATAAACTGTCAGAGAATGATGTAAAAACTTCTTATTGAAAATTGCCGACATGTGACTCATCCTCGCACATTCGAAAGCCCGTCTAAAAAATCATGCACACACCATTTGTGGGTACCATTCATGGAGCTCTATTAGGGTTGGTTATCAGTTCTATGGGTCTTATGCTTTTACGCAAAAAGATGAAGAGAGTCTGCTTTGAAAATATACGCGGGAACAGGGGCAGAATGGGCGTATCATTTTTGTCCGCGACCGCGTGTTTCATGGAAGGGGGAGCGTGGCCTAGCGGTAAAGGCGATGGACTGTAAATCCAAGGGTCGAGGGTTCGAATCCCAGGTCCGCCTGAGCTCGGCTGGCTCTTTGAGCAAGGCATTTCACTCTACTTGCTTAGTGCTTCGGAGGGCACTTTAAGCTGTCGGTCCCGTGTACATGCATATTTTCTCACATTAATGTAGTGTGCACGTTAAAGAACGTCACAGGCTATTCGAAAAGAGCAGGAGATTATCCCGGTACTGTTGACTGTACTTCAAAAATACACTCATCTACTCTAGGTTCCAGAGTAAAAAATAAGTACAGCTTGTCTGTACGCAGTGCGACAATACTCATACATATGAGGGAGGCACTTATAAGGAGGAAGAAGAAGAAGAAGAAGGATTGGCCCTCATTAACGAATGAGGATGGACTTTTGTGATTAGTCTATATCTCTTTATTGTTACCCATTTGTTATCGTTTGTTGTTTGAAAATGTTGAAAGTATTGCACTGATAATATTAAACGTATCGGTGCTTTCATTGAACAAAAGATTTGAAAAAGTTTATCTCTTTTCCCCTAGATGAATTCACTGAGAGTAGCATTTTCTAATGTATTTTAACTAACACGCCAGGTTCAATTAACATTACGATCCACGTACATGACACTTTAAATAATGAATTACTATTCAACACATGCCTCTTCTCAATCATAGCTATCTAATCAAAATATTATCAAAAGAGATATCAATCTATGATTTGGATTATCTAGAGCGTGAAATTATTTCAAGAAAAAAGGTTTAATCTTAATTCATCCTACTGACTATACCAACAGTAGTCCCTGAATGTCCCTGAATGTTCAGGTATTATAAATGGCCAGACGACTCACCCAGACGAGTATTAGTGTGCTTCAATTAAACAAGACAACAACGCAGCAACAGTCCATTATTGTTATTGTAAACGTCATAATGCTCATTTCATGAAACTGGATTATTTATTTTAACAAAAAATAAGACTCAACTGCGAGGTTACTGGTGGTGAGATTTAAAACTTATTGTTTTCTATTACTGAACAATAGTTTTCTTACATATTTTTATATAATTACAATAAATATAAATAGTGTCTTAGCGACATGTCATAGGGGCCACGGGAGCACACCCCAGTCCCAATCGTAGTGAATGAAATATACAGTGGCCCCTCAATCAGGTCCAGCAGACTCACCTCTCGTCGGACAACTTATATGCTTACGGACAACGTATCTCTCTGACTATATAATAAATGTCGGCACTATTGTGTCGGCACTTCTGAGGGGGATCATCCCCCTCAGACACCCCTACGTATATAAACAACTGCCCGTTTTCGCTTCTGTATTTAACACCCAGCACTTCATGTTTAAACCAATAATTCATACAATAACAGTGAAAAAATGGCTTCAATTGGCCTGTCATTTCGCAAATTTTCTGCTTTTTCAAACTAAATTTAACACAATAATAGTGCAAAAATAGTCCACCAAATGGCTTCAATTAGGTCTTCCTTTTGCACAAGTTTCTCACTTCCGCCCTCAAACACCCCCTTGCGTGCGCAACTTTATGGGTACTAATTATAAAGCAATAATTTATACAATGAAAGTCCAAACTTCAATTGGGCCGTCTTTTCGCAAATTTTAGGCTTTTTCAAACTAATATTTTACACAATAATAGTGACAAAATGGTCCACCAAATGGCTTCAATTGGGTCTTCATTTTCCAAAAGTTTTTAACTTCTGAGTGGCACATCCCCCTCAGATACCCCCTGCGTCGCACAACCGCTTCGCGGCCATTTAGTACACTTATTTTTTTTTTAATTGCCCCCCCCCCGACTGCTCTAGATCCGCCACTGCTTTTAAGTGTAACAAAAGTATGGAGAGTAATGATAAATTTAGGAGAAGCATGATATCGATAGCTCGCCACGAATGTATGCTTGTTTCTGCTTGAATATCTTAATCTAACTTTTTAATACGCATCATATTGACACAAGGTTTAGCGCACATAACTATTCAATTTGCCGAATCAAATACAAATCATAATATATTTATAAATCATTCGTCCGTTATATTAACCACCACCTCGCTATTATACCTCGCTACGATATCGAGCGTAATCAGGAAATGTCGAAATGGTTTTTTTTTAAATCGTGATCATATTTGAATACAATTAACACAGCGAATGTTTTCGCTTTAGTACAAATAATGCTAGTACTGGTTGTATTTGTATTGATACGTGGTCTTTGAATTTTGTGACATATCTTGCATTCGGCAAAGTGACTTATAAGCATGACGGAATGTAAATCGCTATCGCCTGCAAAATTTTCAAGAGTGCAAAAACCTCTCTGCCATCTTAATCACGTGATTCTGTACAAAAAACCGTAAATCCTCGTTTAGCAATCGTCTTAGACACATGGCTCACTTTTTGCTGTCTCACAGACAATGTACTTCATCATATTAAGATGTTCTAATACATTTACTACCATCCATGTAGCCACTCAAGCTAGCCAGACGTGACTGGGTGGACTCTCCTGATATTGCTTAAAATGACTGACTGACTAGCTAGCTCCCTGGGCATGATGTGGCAAGTGGTTTGAGTCGATGTGGCCAGGCAGGCGAAGGGATTCCATTTGCTGATAGCATTTTAAAGATTTAACTTTAATACAAATGTACAGTTGTCTTGCACGTTTGAACTCCCTTATGAATACTTTTGGAATCCACTCATGGGACACGGTATTCAACAAATCCAATAAGCGAACTCCACTAGTGTATGATTTGAAGTGGGGCACGTATAAACACAGACAACCATTTGGAGTAGTTGGTCTTAATATCATGTTTACCGGAAACGGTGGTGTAAGTGTCAACAGCACAGCTAATGCAAATACAGATCATACCTAGATGGAACATCTGCAGGAATGCTGCTCTGTTAAAGGAATTCCAACATTTTTGCGGTAATAATGCATGGATATAATAGCAACACGTAACACACACAAATATAACTAACCACATACAAAAAATAACAACCAATTCTTACGGTATATTATGAGGGCCAGATGATCAGGGAAACAATAGTAACCGGTTAACCGTTTAGGTTTTGTTGTACGTTTTAACTAGTATGTCCTTTGAACACTGTTCAATAGAGCAAAGACAGTTTTTAAAGATAGGTTTACACTGTTCTCCTTTCGTTTGTAGCAGAGAACTAATTTCTGGTAGCCTCGTAACAAGTCATCTAGGTGGTCGTGAAAAACAATAGGCGATAGGTACTATGTCATGATTGCGTGACTAAAAGTTCACTTGCATATTAAAGTTTCTGTAATTTTAGCATTGGGATATCGGACAATGAAAGAATAGTGCAAATGTATTATAGCATACGCATTATAACACAGCATGGTGGTATCATGCAACGGTGTCTTGTGACTGATGAACAAAACAGTACTTATAGAGGCAACCCGGTGTCTAGTAAAACTACTTATTTGCGCTATATTATGACAGCTTTACAACTTCACTGGTAGAGTATATGGTCGAATCCAACCAAAAGTGTACACGGCATGTTCAGGGCCATAACTTAAAAGTATTAATCAATTGGCATTCGTTTTTGTATTGTGTTTATTCATTGATCATACGCTTCGCGCCATATATAATAAGACCCCTCTGTTAAAAATTTAACACAGAGACCCCAAAACATGCTATTTTTACCCATTTTTTTTCAAAATATTTCTTAAGGTATTTTTAAAACATCTAAATCAGTTATGAAAAGAAGTCATTGGATTGAATCTAAATTGATTTCCTGAAAGGTGTGTATTCAAAGATTGCCTGTGTTCAATTTTTCACATATTTGTACATAATTATGAATTTTTTGTGATAATTTTTTGAGTGGTATTTTTTTACATTACCTACGAATACAATTTTTCATAGCACTAGATATATCTTTAAAAAATGGAAATCACTAATAAATGCGCAATTGATACAAGCTTTGATATGTCCAATACTGAAATGCATTGCATTCGACATCTTTATTATAGTGTTTAGCTGCCAGAAATTCTAAATGGCAAAAAGGTAGGTTTGGTAAAAAATATGCATTACCTCCGAATACATGTTAAAAGCTGTGTCATTTCCACAAAGCGAGAGAATAGTAAACAATAGTTAAGCAATAGGTGCAGGGTAATACACTCTTTATTTCTACCAAGTTTCAATAGCCTGCGTTTAAATATTTCTGAGAGGTCAACAATAAAAGCAAGTATTCGTAGGTAAATTTCGGTAACCGAATGTTACCTACGAATACAATTTGACATCATGACAGTATTGTGAAACGCCGCCATTCATGCCAATGCCCATATTGGTACATAACGAAGGCCTGTATGTTTGCTATCAAATCATATGTCAATGAAAGTTGCGAATTCACATACATGCCCACCATGCAAAACTGAATACGGCTTAATTGTTGAAAAATATGTACTGAAATAGACGACGGTCTGCTCATTTGAAAGAAAAATCAGATTCAAAGAAGATTAGAAGGGATAAATACTTGGATTTGTCAACTGTCATGTGTGCTTCATTTTAAATGTTTACCGACCTTCTGGGTTCTGAGTAATTTGTGTGCAAATTCATTTATTCGAATGTAATTTTTGACGTTTTCGCTAAGGTTACCTACGAATACCATGGAAAAAACTACTGTTCTCATTGTCTCATGATCTAGACAACACAGTGATGGACCCTGGTATAAAGCTAATTGTAGTTGCCCTCAAACGAAAGGCCACAAGACGTAACTGACTCCAAGATGGACTTCAATAAGTCTGCAATAACGGTTTTAAGCGATTTGTGTGCAATTAATCAAATTAAAGTCACTTTAGTGCCTTTGTTTCTTACTTCAATCCTCTTTCAACCGCTGTGAACCGACATTATTAATACATGATAGGGTCTTAAGTATCAATAAACGCACATAAAGAAAATAATACATTCAAAGTGCTTTATCAAATGAAGTTTTGATTGCGATATCCTCCAAAAGTCTAATTCTTACCTACAAATACTGAAATGTTACTTACGAATACAGCATAATACATGACATGTGTATAGAAGTGTCCCTACCAATGGAAATTAATTGTCAAAAACTTTAAGCGGTACCCCAGGACACTATCATTACCCATATACGGATTCATTCAACAATTATTTTTTATGTAAAATTGCTGATTAACTACTTGTATATCAAAATGAAGTGGTCAAAATCTTGCTAAAAGCATCAAAAATGTTTGATCTAATAGCGACCGAAGGGAGCACCGAGCGTAGCTATCCTATAGCGTAACTATCAGCTACTATCCTACAGTTGGAAAATCATCATACAGGTATCAGAGTACAGCACAGAAGCCAGTGCTAATCTAAGGTAATAGCATTTATTCATTTGGACGTACCATCTGAAAGAGATCTAAAAACTACCATTTTATTAATTCATTACCATAATAGCAAAATTTAAACCTCTAAACTCAATATAGATATTGTTAAATCGCTCATGTTACCTACGAATACCCGGGTTTCTTCACCTTTTCATTGTATAAAGCGTTAGGTGTATGCGTATAATTCCTAATATTCTTGAAAACATATATCCTACTCGTTCTTATACAATGTAAATTGATTCATACTCATTTGATAAATAAAATACAGAAACTGACCTTTCATTTTCAAAAATAAACTAGCATAAATTGACAAAGATCATATTGATCGCGTTATAAAAATAAAAACAAATATTTTCTGGTTGAGCTAGCATTTTCCTGACACCCTGTGGTCTTCATTACACGAAAAAGCGTTAATGGGAATATTCCATTTGTTTTAGGTTGATTAGTATTGCGATAGTGAAAGCATCCTAGTGGTATTCGTAGGTAACATTGGGTTTTGATATCACATTTACTATCACACGTCCTGAATTTATTTTTTCAAGATTAGTAATGGCACTTTTGGTTCCTATAAGGCCAATATGTCATCAATCAATGGGCAAAAGGAAAAAATTGTGGAGACATTTTTATTTCGGACTTTTATTTTTCACCCGTGGACACTTTTGGTTGGATTCGACCATATACCCTTCTTAAGTATAAAGGTACAGTTCCTTCATAGACATGTACGCAGCAATGTTACATTTCAAGTAAACAAAACGGTATTTGAGGTTAAACGAGAAACAATTAACATACATAATTATCTTTTAATTCATTGTAATGTACCAGTCCCTTATCTATTCCATGCGAGGTAATGTATTTTAATTTGACAAAATTATATACGAATGCTACCCAGCGGCAGGAAAATGTATTCTTTACTTTGCTTAATCTCTTGCAGACAAAAAAGTTACCATTTGTTGTACCAAGCTGTATATCTCCATCTATGAAACATTAGTAGTACCTGTACAAACTGATATTCAACATTAATGTCACCTACCATCGAGGCCAAACTATATGAAGCATTACGTGGCTACTGGTTTATATATTTTAATTTATCTTAATTTATTTTAATATATACCTATATATTATTAAGATACGCAGTTGCGTTAATTCCTCTTCCTTTCTCAAAACTCAAGACATATTCTTTGTCATTTTCCACATTGCAATTGAAGAGTGTGGGTGGGTCAAACCATCTATACGAAACAGATTTGTTTTGGTATGTGTTAATTTCACTAGTATAATAATAATATAATGTATATATAGACGAATCCAATTTCACGCATTCCTGCTCCTCAATGGCAGCCATTAGCCGCGACGGGTACCCAACTATCCCACGTAAAATGTGGGATGATGCGGCCTTGAAGGGTATTATAAACTGCATTCTATCACCCGTGTAACACGTAGACAAATGAATGATGACAGTTTACAACACAAACGAATCTATATAACATCGAATTTTAAGCGGGTTTAATCCACCCAATTAGGTACTCACAACACCTGTTTGGTGCATGCGGGTACCCAAATATGGCCGACCAAATCCTGACCATGACTTGGCTCGTTGGATTCGTCTATACATAAATATTTAAGAACACAAACACGGTGCTTAGGTATGTACCACAATGGTAAAACAAAAACGCTGTATAATGTTGTAATATCTATGACAGATTCACAGGTCTTGATAATATAGATAACCTACCGACCACACATATTAACCCATTACTTTTGATCGCACCAGTCTTACATTAAATGAAGTCCATAAACAGAAACCGGTAGGAATAAAATAAAAAAGAATCATTCTAAGTATTGAAATTCGGGCATTGCTCTTTGTATTATGTAGTTCACAAAGCTAGTACGTTGCACGGTGTTTTAAAGGTATCTCCAAAGGCTAG